>NC_072735.1:18898553-19152309 GCF_026930045.1 Uloborus diversus
GGCAATCGGCTAGACAAAGAGGATCAAATATGGACACAGTAATGTATGTGGCTGTCCATTACTTTAGTTACATTTCAGGGTCAAATACTATTGATATTGACGTCTATGTTTTTCCATCGAATTGTACCAAAACTAAAAGATTCATTACTAGGAAATCGGCTAGACAAAGAGGATCAAATATGGACACAGGAATGTATGTGGCTGTCCATTACTTTAGTTACATTTCAGGGTCAAACACTATTGATATTAAGGTTCATGTTTTCCACCGAATTGTTCCAAAACTAAAAGATTCATTACTAGGGCATTCAGCTAGACAAAGAGGATGAAATATTGACACAGGAATGTATGTGTCTGTACATTACTTTCGTTACATTTCAGTGTTAAACACTATTGATATTAAGGTTCATGTTTTTCCGCCGAGTTGTACCAAAACTAAAAGATTCATTACTAGGGCATTCGGCTAGACAAAGAGGATCAAATATGGACACAGGAATGTATGTGTCTGTACATTACTTTAGTTGCATTTCAGGGTCAAACACTATTGATATTAAGGTTCATATTTTTCCACCGAATTGTACCAAAACTCAAAGATTCATTACTAGGCAATCGGCTAGACAAAAACCTCAATAGAAGCAAAAATGGACACAGCAATGTACGCGACTGTCCCTGGGTGTATCCGCAATATGTTCGTGAGGTGCAGAAAAAATGGCGCAAGTTAAATGTTTTAATAATTTAAGCTGTTGAAGAACTTAATTGTTTGATTTCACTGAAACGGAACTTCCAACGAATTATTTCCTGTTTTAGTAATATTGTTCTACTAGTCTTTTTCCGCATGACAAGTACTTTAATTTCCTTGTGATGAAAGGGAAGAACCAAATTAGAGGAAATTTTCTGAATTATGATTAAAGCGCAATTCTGTAATTAACATAGTCAAGATTCGTCTTGTGAAAGTGACTGCACAGTCAAAAGAAATCAAACTTTTTTTCTGGAATTTTTTTATGCTTTGTATGCATAAATATTAAATTTTAAACATTCTTATTTTTTAATTACAAAATCAAAAACCTCAACTAAAAAAAAATAAAAAAGCTAACGTAAATTCTTATACGTAAATATTTATCTCTCCCAAAAATATTTTGCAAACTTCAACTTCCTTTAAATTAATCCATTAAAAGTTAGAAAAATAACTAACCTACAAACTAACTTACGAACTAACTAACAAGCTAACTTACAAACTAGCGAAATGAGTTAACGAACGGGATTAAAATAAAATGATCGGGACGATTGTAGTGGTAATAGGTAATACACATATAGTGTGTGTATGTGTGTTGTAGGGTAAATACAAGTTTTTAAGAATCTAAATGTTCCTTAATTTCAAAAAAAAAATCCATTTTCTTTTGTTTGGCGAGAATATTTTAGATAAATGTAAGCGAAAGCGTTTCACCCTGTGAATTGTTTTTTGAGCAATCACGATTGCTTATTGCTTTCATTTCACCGTCCTTGATGTTGTGGTTCCATTTTCAGCTTGGACCAGGTACACCAGCACCACCGTCCACCAGCCCGGCTTCTGCAGGCGCGGCTCCGAGCACTGCCTCCTGCAATCCGTTTCTCCTGGTCGATGGCGTCCATGTCCTACACACACGCGCTCTCTCTCTCTCACACACACACACATACACACACACACACACACACACGCTGATACACACAACCCTTTACACACATACACACACACCTACGTGCATACACACTGGTCTACGCACACACACACACAAGCTTACACATGCACGCACGCAAGCGCGCCTACACATACACACACGCCTGCACACACACACACACACAACTGTACGCACGTAACCGCCCAGGAGGAGGGGTAGGCTTGGGGGGACAGGAGCTGTTTCTAGAAACAATAGCCCCCAATGAGTAGGGCCTTGTCGCAACTCGTGATTACAAAAAACATAATTTGAATTCAAGATGTCAAAATTCAAATTATTTTTTTTCTTTCTATTTTGTATTTTGTATTATTATTATTATTATTATTATTATTATTATTTTTGGTATTGATCAATAACTCAAAATTTCACCTGCTATTTTTTAAATTGTTGTCTGCATTATTAAAAAAAAACATTTTTAAATTCTATCGACTAGAGAGAATAGACTGAACTTTTTACTTTTCCCAAGGGGTACTTACTGTTTGCTGCTTGGTTTGACACATTGGGCACGTTAAAAAACGATTGAAAAGCTCAATAACTAAAATTTAATTTCAGTAAGAATTTTTACTTCAGTTAATTTCCAGATTTTATTAAATTATATTTTTGAATGACTTCACTTCTGGTGCTTGGCTTGCAGGCGTTTGTCCTTTTAAAACACATGATAGAAAGCATCAATCATAGTTTAATCAAAACAATGTTTGATATTACTGAGCATTTTATTAGGTATCTCATTCACAGGTAATTATTATTCAGTATATTCATCTTAAACAAATAAATAAATAAATAAATAAAATAAATAAATGAACAGATTTATTAACAAAGCATTTCAAACAGAAACTTCAGAACTACTTTCTTGAACTCAATCACTTGCATCTTTCCGAAGCTTGTGAGGCGTCATTTGAAGATTTTTAATGGATTAATTTACTCGCCATTTTTTTTAATCATGTTAAAATTTCTTTTCTATAATCCTATGCTTTCTATGAGTCATATTGCATCTTTATAAGCTAGTTTTTCTTCAGTTAAATGTTTGTTAAACTAATTTCATACTTACTCGATATGGAGTCCTACTATTTCTGTTTCTTTAATTTCATACCAAAGTATTCAATTTTTATATTAACTGCAGAGTACGAATCTTAAACTTTATTGATAGATGTAATACAGAGCCTCATCAAGTAATATCGAATAACAGTCGACCCCGCTTAAAAGAATAGCCAATTTGCCAAAAAACAAAAAAGTGTTCTAATAAACGGGCTATTCCATTTTAAGAGATCAAAATGATAAACTACAAAGGATTGGTTTGAAAATTTATTACGTTAATCTAGACATTCTTTTAACCGATATTCAAATAAGAAGGCTCACCTTTTTATATAAGTTGACCCATGTACACTTGCGTATAAATAAGCAGATAAGGAGGAGAATAATGGGGAATAATTTCCTTCAGTAAAAAGTAGTACTTTTAGTCACTGAAATTGATAGAATAAGCAAAAAAAAAAACATTGAGCCAGAAAATATTTTCATTTTCCCAACAGTTATTTTTTAATTAATTTTTAAATATCAAACTTTTCAAACAAGGTGTGGTCTTGATGACGTCACAAATGATGCTGTTTGGCGCATCTTTCTTCCGCGTTTCCACGTTATGATAATCAAGAAGCGAATTAAAATTGCGCTCTACGCTTGCTATCAACCCCATCGTTGCCAGTACACGTGAGTAAAGATGCGAATTAAATATTTTGCTCTGTGAATGGCAACATTGAATGGCATTTCATCATTTGTGATGCCATCGGTATAAACGTAAAATACAAAAGCGCACCGATTTAAGTAATTTTTTAAAAATATTAAACTTTAACAAATTATTTAAAAAATGATCAGATTCTATGTTTTTAAGCATGCTCTTTCAAAAAAAAAAAAAAAAACTTTTAAATTTTTGGAAACGATCCCATTATGTGGATATGTATAATAATCTAACGCGTTTATGAATCCTCGCACCAGATGCACCTGTAAACAGTGAAAGGTGCGCGTGTACATTTCAACTTACGAGTTAGTATATGTGTATATATACATATATATATATATATATATATATATATATATATATATATATATATATATATATATTTTGAATTTTTGGCATCTTGAATTCAAATTATGTTTTTCGCAATCACGAGCGTGTGTGTGTGTGTAGGCGCGTGTGTGTATGAATGCGCGTGTGTGTTTGTGTAGGCGTGTGTGTGTATGCGTGTGTGCGTAGGATATGGACGCAACCTGGAGACTGTTTTCGTAAGAGGAGCAGCATCGTGAGGCTTGTCGACGCGACGGTGGTGCTAGCAGGGGTGCTGGCGGGAAAATAAAATGATAGAAATTCAAAACAGTCAAGTTAGAACAATAAGCAATCGTGATTGCTCAAAAAAAATATAATTTGAATTTTGATATCTTGAATTCAAATCATGTTTTTCGCAATCACGAGTGTGTGTATGGTAGGCATGTGTGTTTGTGTATGTGGGGGGGGGGGTGTGTTTGTGTGTACGGGTTATGTGTATGTGTGTTTGTGTCTGTGTGCTGGCATAAGTGTGTGGGTAGTTGTGTGTATGAATGTGTGTGGGGGGGGTATGTGTATGTGTGTGTGTGTGGGGGGGGTACGTGTATGTGTGTGTAGGCATTTGTGTTTGTGTCTGTGTGTGTATGTATGCGTGTGTGTGTATGTGTTTGTGTGTGTAGGTGTATGTATGTCTAGGCGTATGTGTGTATGTGTTTGTGTGTGTAGGTGTATGTGTGTGTGTAGGCGTATGTGTGTATGTGTTTGTGTGTGTGTATGTGTGAGGAAATAATAAACGTTACAGAATCAGTCGACGTGCTCCATGGCGGAGAATGATTGACACATGCGTGAGATATAAAACACACACACACACAAAAATAAAAAAAAATTAAAAAGGAAAATTAATTTGAATTTCGACATCTTGAATTCAAATTATGTTTTTCACAATCACGAGTGTGTGTATGTAGGCGTGTGTGTTTGTGTGTGGGGGTATGTGTGTTTGTATGTAGGGGGTATGTGTATGTGGGCATATGTGTTTGTGTGTAGGGGGTATGTGTATGTGGGCATATGTGTTTGTGTCTGTGTGCAGGCATGAATGTGTGGGTAGTTGTGTGTATGTGTTTGTGTGTGTATATGTATTTGTGTGTGTATGTAGGACATGGATGCAACCTGGAGACGGCTTTCGCTATAGGAGCAGCATCGTGAGGAGCCAGCCGGTCCACGGTGTTGGTGCGGAGGGTGGCGGTGGGAAAATAAAATGATAGGACATCAAAAACTGTCAAATGAAAGCAATAAGCAATCGTGATTGCTCAAAAAAAAAAAAAAAAAAAAACTTACGCTATGTCAGAGTAGCCTCTGGCTTTGAAATTGAGAGTAAGAAACTCTTATAAAAATAAAGGTTCTAACGAAACACACAGATTTAATAATCTCCAACCAGTGTTGGGCATCAACTAAAAAAATCAACTAAATTTGTAATTGATTGATTAGTTGACTAAAGTAATCTGACTCCCATTTAGTTCAGACTAATATTTTTAAAATTTAATTCAATTGCAGACGAAGATTAACGTTAGTTTAAACTAACTCGTTAGTTGACTAAAAAAACTAATTTAGTTCAGATTGATTTAGTTCACATTAAATTAATCAGATTGAATTTAGTCAGACTAAAAGTAATCAGATTAAAAGTAATCAAAATGATTTGATTACATTTTTAATTCAGATTAAAATCGTAAAATATAAATGTCACATGAACAGAGGCACATTTGTATTTCTACGTGTATGTACATATTTATGCAAGCATGCACGAGTAAATACGTGTATATACGACTATGTGTGTGACAATACGTATATAAACGTGTTATCCCGCGTATGTTCGTGTACGGAGGTATATATGAATTTTTAAGTGAATATACATATTTATGTGTGCATATACGAGTAAATACGTGTATATACGAGTATGTACGTGTTAACAAGAGAATATGCATATGGATACGTGTAACCCCGAGTATACTCGTGTACAGAGGTAAATTTGCTTTTAATTGTGTATACACATACTTATGCGTGCACACAAGCGAAAATACGTTTATATACGTGTATACATGAGAATATGCGTATAGATACGTGTTACCCCGAGTATACTCGTGTAAAGAGGTACATTTGTATTTCGACGTGTATATACATATTCAAACATGCATATAGGAGAAAGTACTTGTACATACAAGTATGTTCGTGTACACACGAGAATATGCGTATAGATATGTGTTACCCCGAGTATACTCGTGTAAAAAGCTACATTTGTATTTGTACGTGTATATAGATATGTATGCGTGCATAAACGAGAAGGTACGTGTATATAAAAGTATGTTCATGTACACACGAGAATATATGTAAACATACGTGTTACCCCGAGTATACTCGTGCACAGAGGTAAATTTCTATTTAAACGTGTATATACACATTGATGCATGCATATACAAGAAAATACGTGTATATACGAGTAAGTACGTGTACGCATGACAATAGGTATATAGATACTTGTTTAACCCGAGTATACTCGTGTACGATGGAACATTTGTATTTCTACGTTTATATGCATATTTATGCGTTTATAAACGAGTAAATACGTGTATATATGAGTATGTACGTGTACACATGAGAATATGCGTATAGAGACGTGTTACCCCGAGTATACTCGTGTAAAGAGGTACATTTGTATTTCGACGTGTATATACAAATTCAAACATGCATATACGAGAAAGTACGTGTCCATACAAGTATGTTCGTGTACACACGAGAATATGCGTATAGATATGTGTTACCCCGAGTATACTCGTGTAAAAAGCTACATTTGTATTTGTACGTGTATATAGATATGTATGCGTGCATAAACGAGAAGGTACGTTTATATAAAAGTATGTTCATGTACACACGAGAATATATGTAAACATACATGTTACCCCGAGTATACTCGTGCACAGAGGTAAATTTCTATTTGAACGTGTATATACACATTGCTGCATGCATATACAAGAAAATACGTGTATACACAAGTAAGTACGTGTACACATGACAATAGGTATATAGATACTTGTTTAACCCGAGTATACTCGTGTACGATGGAACATTTCTACGTTTATATGCATATTTATGCGTTTATAAACGAGTAAATACGTGTATATACGAGTATGTACGTGTACACATGAGAATATGCGTATAGATACGTGTTACCCCGAGTATACTCGTGTAAAGAGGTACATTTGTATTTCGACGTGTATATACATGTTCAAGCATGCATATACGAGAAAGCACGTATACATACAAGTATGTTCGTGTACACACGAGAATATGCGTATAGATATGTGTTACCCCGAGTATACTCGTGTAAAAAGCTACATTTGTATTTGTACGTGTATATAGATATGTATGCGTGCATAAACGAGAAGGTACGTGTATATAAAAGTATGTTCATGTACACACGAGAATATATGTAAACATACGTGTTACCCCGAGTATACTCGTGCACAGAGGTAAATTTCTATTTAAACGTGTATATACACATTGATGCATGCATATACAAGAAAATACGTGTATACACAAGTAAGTACGTGTACACATGACAATAGGTATATATATACTTGTTTAACCCGAGTATACTCGTGTACGATGGAACATTTGTATTTCTACGTGTATATGCATATTTATGCGTTTATAAACGAGTAAATACGTGTATATACGAGTATGTACGTGTACACATGAAAATATGCGTATAGATACGTGTTACCCCGAGTATACTCGTGTAAAGAGGTACATTTGTATTTCGACGTGTATATACATATTCAAGCATGCATATACGAGAAAGCACGTGTGCAAATAAGTATGTTCGTGTACACACGAGAATATGCGTATAGATATGTGTTACCCCGAGTATACTCGTGTAAAAAGCTACATTTGTATTTGTACGTGTATATAGATATTTATGCGTGCATAAACGAGAAGGTGCGTGTATATAAAAGTATGTTCATGTGCACACGAGAATATATGTAAACATACGTGTTACCCCGAGTATACTCGTGCACAGAGGTAAATTTCTATTTAAACGTGTATGTACATACTGATGCATGCGTATACGAGAAAATACGTGTATATACGAGTAAGTACGTGTACACACGACAATAGGTATATAGATACTTGTTTCACCCGAGTATACTCGTGTACGATGGCACATTTATATTTCTACGTGTATATGCATATTTATGCGTTTATAAACGGGGAAATACGTGTATATACGAGTATGTACGTGTACACACGATAATATGCGTATAGATACGTGTTACCCCGAGTATACTCGTGTAAAGAGGTACATTTGTATTTCTACGTGTTCATGCCTATTTAAGCTTGTATATACGGGAAAGTATTTGTATATACAAGTATGTTCGTGTACACACGAGAATATGCATATAGGTGCGTGTTAACCCGAGTATACTCGTGCACAGAGGAGAATTTGTATTTAAGATTGCACATACAATTTTATGCGAGCATATACGAGGAAAGACAAGTATGTACGAGTATGTTCGTGTACACAAGAGAATATGCGAATAGATACGTGTAACCCGAGTATACTCGTGTAGAGAGGTACATTTGTATTTGTACGTTAATACGTTAAAAAAACATATTTATGCTCGCATACACTTGTATATACGAGTAAAAACATGTATTAACGAGTAGTTTCGTGCATATCCGTATATATACGTGTTATCCCGAATATTCGTGTATACTGGAAATTTTGTATTTCTACGTGTATATACCTATAAGTACGTGTAAACACAAGTAAATACGTGTATATACGAGTAGATAAGTGTAAACCCATTTTTTTTTTGCATTTCTACCTGTTATCCTGAGTATATTCGTGGACGGAGGTATGTGTAATTTCTAAGTGTATGTACAAATTTATTTGTGCATACACGAGTAAATACGTGATTACACGGTATGTACGTGTACACAAAAAATATGCGTAAGGATACGTGTTAATCCGAGTATACTCGTGCACAGAGGTATATATATATCCCCTTGAGGACCAGCGCATGGAAAACGGAGCGCAGCTACGGGACCGAACGTTCCGAAATGGAACGCCGCCATCGGCCCGAGCATTTACAGCAGTTAAGCCTAACTGAACAAAAATATTCATATAAAATCAGCATCTCAAAATAATGACTTGAAATTTTAAATTTGCTGTAACAATGTACTACTGATTACTAATTATTAATATAAAGACTATTACATTATTAGAAGGGAGTGAAATAAGTGGAATACTAAAACTTTAACTATGTGCACAAAGTTAAATAATATGTGCACAAAAACAAAGTTTAGAGTTAGACATCGTGAGTGTGCAATCAAAGAAAAAGAAATGTAGCAAAAAAATATGTTCCTTATGTAAATTTAATTAAAACAACTCAGGTCAACGAATTTAAACTAGTTCAATTCCCACGCAACAAGTCTCAAAATTGCTTCATAATTCTCTCGAAAACATTCCATTTCACTCACTTCGCTAACCATTTTTATTGCAATGTTCCAGTCTCCAAATGAAAAAGAATAAATAAAGAAGAAAAATATCAGAAAGGATTCAAAAAATAATCATAAACTTCAGTGCCGCTTGAAATCATTAATGTACTCTCATCGAACGGGGAATCCCAAAAGTCTGGAACACATACGCAAAAATATTTTAACCTTCCTCCCCTCCCCCATAATTTATTCAGCTAGATGTATATCTCTTTCAATTACTCGTCACAAAAAAAAGAGAAGCAAAGATATAAACAAGAGCAATTGAGACCTCATAAATCATATGCGCAGAGCAGTGATTCACTGATGTTTACATAAAAAAAATCTATCCCATTGAGAGGCCCAAATAAAAAACTAAAGCCTGTACATGAAGGTCAAATACCATGTGACTCGAATAAGATCAAAGTTATAGCCATTTAGCGCCATCTATTATCGTTTAAATATTCATTTAATTCGTTCCGTTTCGAGAAAGCGTATATGTGACGCTGGGATGTCAGCGTCGATCAGAGCGCGTAGCGGTTACGTGCCACTGGGCTGATAAGAGAGGAATTGTTGCGTAGCGTCCGCGTGACGCTGGGTGCGAACGGGCCTATAAGTACGTGTAAACACAAGTAAATACGTGTATATACGAGTAGATAAGTGTAAACCCATTTTTTTTTTGCATTTCTACCTGTTATCCTGAGTATATTCGTGGACGGAGGTATGTGTAATTTCTAAGTGTATGTACAAATTTATTTGTGCATACACGAGTAAATACGTGATTACACGGTATGTACGTGTACACAAAAAATATGCGTAAGGATACGTGTTAATCCGAGTATACTCGTGCACAGAGGTATATATATATATATGTATATATATATGTACATATATATATATATATATATATATATATATATATATATATATATATATATATATATATATATATATATATATATATATATGTATATATATATATATATAGATATATGTATATATATATATATATATATATATATATATATAGATATATGTATATATATATATATATATATATATATATATATATATATATATATATATATATATATATATATATATATATATAAATATATATATATATATATATATATATATATATATTCATGCATATACGAGAAAATACGTGTATATTCGAGTAAGTTTATGTACACACGAGAATAGAGGTATATATTCCTTTTTAGCCCGAGTAGTGTACAATGGTACATTTGAATTTCTATGTGTATATGCATATTTATGCGCTTATACATAGGTAAATGCATGTATATACGATTATGTATGTGAACACACGAGAGAATATGCGTATAGATACTTGTTACGCCGACTATACTTGTGCACAGAGAAATTTGCTTTTAAACGTGTATATACATATTTATGTGTGCATATCAGAGAATACGAGTATGTACGTGTTCACACGAGAATATGCGTGTAGATAAATGTTACACCGAGTATACTCGTGTGTAGAGGTACATTTCTATTTAAGATTGTACATACATTTTTATGCGTGCATACATGAAAAAATACAAGAACATACGGTGTAGATTTATTTCAATCTCTCTAGATTTAGTATAAAGTTTAATCTGACGAAGTTAATTCTGCTTACTTTAGTTGACTAAATCAATCTGATTAAATTAGTTTGACTAAATCAATCTGATTAAATTAGTTTGACTAAATCAATCTGATTAAATTAGCCTGAACTAAATCAATCTGAACTAAATTAGTTTTTTTTTCCCTACAACTAACCAAGTTAGTTTAAACTAACGTTAATCGTCGTCTGCAATTGAAAAAATCAGAATAAATATAATCTGAACTAAATGTGAGTCAGATTACTTTAGTCAATTGAGGATTTAGTTGATTAATGCACAACACTGGTTTAAACGCATATTCTCGTGCGTACACGTACATACTCGTATTTACGTGTCTTTTTTCTTACATGCACGCATAAAAGTGTATGTACAATCATAAATACAAATTTTCCTTAGTGCACGAGTATACTCGGGTTAACACGCATCTATACGCATATTCACATGTGTACACGAACATACTTGTATATACACGTACTTTCTCGTATATGCACGCTTAAATACGTATATACATGTAGAAATACAAATGTAGCTCTTTACATGAGTATACTCGGGATAACACGTATGTTTACATATATTCTTGCGTGTACACGAACATACTTGTATAAATACGTACCTTCTCGTTTATGCACGCATAAATATCTATATACACGTACAAATACAAATGTAGCTTTTTACACGAGTATACTCGGGGTAACACATATCTATACGCATATTCTAGTGTGTACACGAACATTCTTGCATGTACACGTACTTTCTCGTATATGTATGCTTGAATATGTTATGTACATTCACGTCGAAATACAAATGTACCTCTTTACACGAGTATACTCGGGGTAACACGTATCTATACGCATATTCTCATGTGTACACGTACATACACGTATTTTCGCTTGTGTGCACGCATAAGTATGTATATACACGTTTAAATAGAAAATTTACCTCTGTACACGAGTATACTCGGGGTAACACGTATGTTTACATATATTCTCGTGTGTACATGAACGTACTTGTATATACACGTACCTTCTCCTATATGCACTCTTAAATATGCATGAACACGTAGAAATACAAATGTACCTCTTTACACGTGTATACTCGGGGTAAAACGTATCTCTACGCATATTCTCATGTGTACACGTTCATACACGTATTTTCGCTTGCGTGCACGCATAAGTATGTGTTTTCACAATTAAAAGCAAATTTACCTCTGTACACGAGTATACTCGTGGTAACACGTATCTATACGCATACTATCGTGTGTACTCGTACATAATCATATATATGTATTTACTCGTTTATAAACCCATAAATATGCATACACACGTAGAAATACAAATGTGCCTTCGTACACGAGTATACTCGGGTTAAACACTTATTTGTCGTGTGTACACGTACTTACTCGTATATACACGTATTTTCTCTTATATGCATGCATCTATATGTATATACACGTTTAAATAGAAATTTATCTCTGTACACGAGTATACTCGGGGTAACACGTATGTTTACATATATTCTCGTGTGTACATGAACGTACTTGTATATACACGTACCTTCTCCTATATGTACGCACAAATATGTATATACACGTACAAATACAAATGTACCTCTTTACACGAGTATACTCGGGGTAACAAATATCTATACGCATATTCTCGTGTGTACACGAACATACTTGTATGTACACGTACTTTCTCGTATATGCACGCTTAAATATGCATGAACACGTAGAAATACAAATGTACCTCTTTACACGAGTATACTCGGGGTAAAACGTATCTATACGCATATTCTCATGTGTACACGTACATACACTTATTTTCGCTTGCGTGCACGCATAAGTATGTGTTTTTACAATTAAAAGCAAATTTACCTCTGTACACGAGTATACTCGGGGTAACACGTATCTATACGCATACTATCGTGTGTACTCGTACATAATCGTATATATATGTATTTACTCGTTTATAATCGCATAGATATGCATACACACGTAGAAATACAAATGTGCCTTCGTACACGAGTATACTCGGGTTAAACACTTATTTGTCGTGTGTACACGTACTTACTCGTATATACACGTATTTTCACTTATATGCATGCATCTATATGTATATACACGTTTAAATAGAAATTTACCTCTGTACACGAGTATACTCGGGGTAACACGTATGTTTACATATATTCTCGTGTGTACATGAACGTACTTGTATATACACGTACCTTCTCCTATATGCACGCTTAAATATGCATGAACACGTAGAAATACAAATGTACCTCTTTACACGAGTATACTCGGAGTAACAAATATCTATACGCATATTCTCGTGTGTACACGAACATGCTTGTATATACACGTACTTTCTCGTATATGCACGCTTAAATATGCATGAACACGTAGAAATACAAATGTACCTCTTTACACGAGTATACTCGGGGTAAAACATATTTATACGCATATCCTCATGTGTACACGTACATACACGTATTTTCGCTTGCGTGCACGCATAAGTATGTGTTTTCACAATTAAAAGCAAATTTACCTCTGTACACGAGTATACTCGGGGTAACGCGTATCTATACGCATACTATCGTGTGCACTCGTACATAATCGTATATATGTATTTACTCGTGTATGCACACATAAATATGTATATTCACTTAAAAATTCAAATATACCTCCGTACACGAACATACGCGGGATAACACGTTTATATACATATATTTACGCACATAGTCGTATATACACGTATTAACTCGTGTATGCTTGCGTAAATATGTACATACACGTAGAAATACAAATGTGTCTCTGTTCATGTGACATTTATATTTTACGAATTTAATCTGAATTAAAAATTTAATCAAATTAATTTGATTACTTTTAATCTGATTACTTTTGATCTGACTAAATTCAATTTGATTAATTTAATCTGAACTAAATCAATCTGAACTAAATTAGTTTTTTTAATCAACTAACGCGTTAGTTTAAACTAACGTTAATCTTCGTTTGCAATTGAATTAAATTTTTAAAATATTAGTCGGAACTAAATGAGAGTCAGATTACTTTAGTCGATTGAGGATCTAGTTGATTAATGCCCAACACTGTCTGCAACCATTTGTGTTATTTAAAAGCACAATCGGTTCTTCAAGCAAAAACTACTTGAGATTTTGTAGTAAGTTTCTACATTAGCTACCAGTTTGTTTGGTTCTCTTGGCTCCCTTAATTGGTTTTTCGCCTCCAGCTCAGGTAGTTCCTATTCCGGGCTGATGAGTGCTAAAAACCACGAAACTGCAGTCCTCGGATGTATTTAAGTGTTTGAGATTATTCAACGCATTTCTTTAACTTTAATTACTTCATTAATGGACATGAACTGTTTAGATTTAAATATTTTAATTTGCTCCTCTAATTAACTAGTACCTTGCTTGCCATGTCATTTAGAACTCAGTTGCATAATGACTTTCCGTAAACAGGGTTACTTTTCTCATATAAATATTTAAAAATCACTGTTACGCTAAAATCAATTGGACTTATCTACTTATCTTCAAACAATTAGGGATAACATGATTATAGATATAAACTGTGGATAATGAGATCTTTTGATGACTGACGTGTGCATAGGCGCTGTAAGATATAAGGAAAGAAAAAAGGCAACGAAGAAGAAATAATTAAATCTTATCGACGATGTTCGTCGGTTAGCAAAAAAATCGCAATTTGTGCATCGGTTTAGGGTCAAAACGTTGCCGGCCAAAACTTCACCGATTCATAACTTGGCGCGGTCAAAACTTTACTGATCCATAACTTCGCCTGGTCAAAACTTCGCAGATCCATAACTTCAACTGGTCAAAACTTCACCTGGTCAAAACTTCGCCTGGTCAAAACTTCGCCCGGTCAGAACTTCGCCCAATCAAAACTTCGCTTGGACAAAACTTCGCACGGACAAAACTTCGCTCGGACAAAACTTCGCCGATCCATAACTTCGCGGGTCTAAAACTTCGTCTATTCAGAGCTTCGCGTATTCACAACAATACACTTCTGCAAACATATCATGTAAACTTAACAAACAAGTAAAAATGTGTCTTTTTTCGGGGGGGGGGGGGAGGGGTATTGCTCAAGGATTTCCAGGAACGCATTATTACGTTCCAGAAATTAACATACCAGGACACACACCATACAAATAACTAATTTTTCATGATGAATTCCTTGATTGCAAATTAATTGCGTAAAATCTAAATGAATTAAAGTATAGCAAGTTAATGAAAGAATAAATTCATATAACTTTGAAAAATAAATTAAGATTAAATGATTACTTTTCCAAATCGATAAAAGAATAAAGAAAGTTATTGGTTTTACAATAATAATTTAATGTTCTATTGATAAATAACTGAGACATTTTTTATGATTAAAAATTTTGCATTTCATTTTATTTTTTTCATCATTTGTTCCTAATCCTATAAAAAACCAAGTTTTTCAAAATTTGTCAGAAAAATTCAAGAGCGATCCTTCTCCCCCCGCCCCCCCAACTTAGTTTCGCGGTGTTTAATAATTCGCTCGCCTCTCCATTCGAGCGAGAAATTGATGAACCTCTACAGTAGGGTAGATCGAAATTTTTTTTTCGAAATTTTAAATCCAACCTGTGCAGAAAAGGTGTTCTATGATGTACAGTTTCGGAAAAAAATAAAGAAAAAATGATCTTTACTAATAATAAATCTCAAAGTCTCTCTGTCAGGATGTCTGGATCTCTGTGACGAAAATAGCGCCTACACCGATTTTCATGAAATTTGGCACAAAGTTAGTTTGTAACATGGGGGTGTGCAACTCGAAGCGATTTTTCGAGAATTCGATTTTTTTCTTTTTCTATTTCAATTTTAAGAACATTTTCCGGAGCAAAATTATCATAAGATGGACGAGTAAATTACGAAATTATCATGACGTGGAATGGGAGAGCGAATGAACATAGCCAATTGGCGAAAAATTCATCATCCATTATTTGTAAATATACGGGTGAACCAAATGACCTTTTAATTTTCTACTACGGGCAAAGTCGTGCGGGTACCACTAATAAATGAATAAAACCAAATAAAATATATTTTTATCTTTTTTCTCATTTCAATTTTTATGCAACATTTAATTTATCATGATAATATTTATTTTTAAATTGAAACCGTAAAGTTGAAAAATTCATATGTAATTTGAAGATTTTGTACTCACGAAATTTTGACTACGCGAAGTTTTTTCCAGTTGAAGTTTACGGCATGGATGTTTAAACACTATTTCCTACTTGGAATTTTTTCCGAAACTAAAATCTAAGTCTACACGAAGTTTTGACTACGCGAAGTTTTGACCGCCCGAAGTTTTGTACACGCGAAGTTTTGTCCACGCGAAGTTCTGACCGCGCGAAGTTTTGACAAAGCGAAGTTTTGACCACGCGAAGTTTTGTCCACGCGAAGTTTTGGCAGCGAAGTTTTTGCCTTGAAGTTTTGAACCAATACCTGTGCATCTTTTTCTCACCGACAAACATCGTCAATAAGATTTAATAACATCGTCAATAAGATTTAGTAGAAGCAAAGAAAAAATGCGCAATTCGTTCATCTTATAGAAGCAAAGAAAAAATGATTTCTTAAACAAAAATAAGACTCAGTACAGGGTAAGACTTTCCCTGTTCGAAAGTAATGTCACGCATAGGGCTTAATTTGCATATGAGCTCACGGGAGCTGAGCTCCAGCACTTTTTTCAATTTATGCAAATTTTCACACTTTAGTCGAAACTCATTCTTTTTACGCTTAAAAATAAGATGTAGGAACTATAAAGCTCCTAAACTTCTTTTGGTAGAAATTAAGCACACTTAGGCAAAATGGAATAATGAAGTTATGAGTGTGAGACTTGGATATTACCTACCAATTCTTTGTGGGAGTGACAATTGGTATAAACAAACTGCAGCCCTTCCCCTGAACGTGTGCCAAACGTGTTCTATGAGGTTTATGTTTGTGGAATATGCTGGTCAATCCATCCTCTTTCGTCAAAATTGAAACTGTTCACTAGTCGAGAAAGATGAGTCTGCTGGTTTCGTCAAAGAGAAGGAATTTATGTCTAATTTTTGCAGTAGGTCTGAAAATATTGATTTCTGTATCGCTCAGCAGTAAGAGTTTCGTTTCCAATAACCATCATGTCGATACGACATTCATAGACATACTAAATAGACTCATGCCCATTGAGAAGGTAGAAAATGGAGGGAGTTAAGACTTTCATTCGTGAAGGAAAGACCCCAAGTCACATGATAGATTTTAATGAGAAGCATTGGAAGAAGTCAGGTTTCTTTCGCTAGTTTCACGCAATACAGGTCAACCATTCGTCGTTGTTGAGCCACGTGACTTGAGCTCTTTGCCCAAGCTTTTGCTTTGCCAATGATTGGACAAGCTCCCTCCATTTACAAATCCCTGCTCTAAGCTCACGCCTACGCTGGGTAATTCCATCTTAGTAGAAATATCATTTTTTGCACAACGCACCATCCACAGATTCTAATGTTAGATACAATCTGACCACGGATTATATGGAATTGGCATTTGATGCTCGTGTTCCGCTCATTTGAATGAAACTCTGCTTAATTTAGAGGCTAACACTGTGCATCTGCAAAAGTGATCTGCAAGACTTCATTAACTGCTTCATAAAACCACAACGTCTAGAATTTTCCAGGACCAAACATAAAAGTTAGAAAATTCATTGAAAAAAATCCTCGTAAATATGCCCCGATGTACCCTACGTATTTCTACAACTGCTTGGGTGTCAGTAAAAAGCACCAAATCGACTAAGAATAAAGCACCTTATTAGTCATAAGCCTTACCAGGCCCGGATCTGCATACCCGCAGACTTCGCAGTGCGGGGTTCCCGCGACCTCAAGGGGCCCAACGGCCTAGGAAATTGAAGAAAAAAAAAATTGAATTTTGACCGCTTGAATTCAAATTATGTTTTTCGCAATCACAAGTGTGTGTGTGTGTATGTAGGCGTGTGTGTGTTTATGTGTGTAGGCGTGTGTGTTTGTGTCTGTGTGCAGGCATGAGTGTGTGGATATGTGTGTTTATGTGTGTTTGTGTGTGTAGGTGTGTGTGTTTATGTGTGTTTGTGTGTGTATGTATGCGTGTGTGTGTAGGATTGGACGCAAGCTGGAGACGGTTTTCGCTAGAGGAGCAGCATCGGGAGGGGCCGGTGGACGGTGGTGCTGCAGAGGGAGGTGGGTGAAAAATAAAATCCTAGGACATCAAAACCGACAAGTGAGAACAATAAACAATGTGATTGCTCAAAAAAAAAAAAAAAAAACCTAGCACTAAGACTTATTAACGTTGTAAATATACACTGCTGGCTTCTGGCTGGCCTCTGGGGAGAGGCCCTACAGATTTTGTTGCAGGGGGCTCAAAATTTACAGATCCAGACCTGAGCGTTACTAATTAATTTCATTCGCAATGAAAAGAAGTAGTATTTCAAATATTTCCTTTAAAAATAATGAATGAATATAAAATATTACTGAAACAGTTTACATTTTATTCACAAAGTATTCGAACATAATTTCATAATGTGGACGGATAATATTGTAGACGGTTTAGGGGGGCGGGGTCATGACTCCCATGACCTTCCCCTTGTACTGTGTTTGCCCCTGATGTACTATGTTATTTTAAACTTTTATATAATTCTGAATAATTAACTGGCACATGTGTTTCTAAAATAAATTATTATTATTTTTGGAAATATGGTACTCTAAATTTTTTTTATTAGTAAGTATTCCCTACGTTGGGAAGAATCGAACAAATTTGTCCATAAGAATGCTACTGATGCTTCTAAACATACTTTGAGATCGAAAAAACTGTTTGCTGCGAGATAGTCATCTTATAATGATTCGTCTAATGGCTTTGAAAAAAACATCAAATCTATTATGAAATGCTTGACTGCAATTATGCTAAAATGTTCTAAAAAAGTAATGACTAAACCGCTGTCGATTCACAGATTAAATTTTATACTTTCCCTGTCATTTTAAAGCTAAGAGCAAGAATTCATAAACATTGCATCAAAAACTTAACGGAATGAATCGGTAGAAGCGGACAAAGTATGCGTTTTTAATCGTGCATATCTTGAATTAAAGATTTTCAGAACTTCCCTGATTTCCTAAAGCACGCAAAAAGTTGGCTCATTTTTGATATGCAACCTGCGAAATAAAGGAAAATTGTAAGCTTTTTTTGATTAACTATCTTCTGTCTGCAGAACCGATGATCTAGTAAACTACCTTAAAATTAAACTGTTTAATTCCATTACTGATTGTCAAAATGAATAAGTTTTTCGTCAGACTTTCGGATCTGAAAGCTGTGATAGAAATCTAATACTAACTAATCTAAATCTAATACTAAACTACCTTAAAATTAAACTGTTTAATTCCATAACTGATTGTCAAAATAAATAAGTTTTTCGTCAGACTTTCGGATCTGAAAGCTGTGATAGAAATCTTCACGCTTTATTTCCCGAGATATTAATAGCAGTACGAAAGGAAGAATTGTACGAACATTCCATCGCTCTTTTTACTAAGTATACAACAGACTCAAATGAAAATTATTTTTTTTCCAATCGCTTAGCTCCTTTGCTTTAAATACAGATATTTGGCATTGTGTTATATACCACCCCCAAAGTATGCTGCGTTAATTGGTGGCACTGATCCAAGAACTGTGATCTTGACCTATGCAGGAACTGTGCGTGATGACACAACAGTACCTGAATCCACAGTTCAAATGCACAAAATTAAATACACCACAAGTTGATATTCTGGATTATTTTCAAGTTTTATATGCGAAATTTTCGTTTTTAGTCGTTCGTTTCTTTTTCTTTTTCTTTTTCAAATGGGAGACGGGGGAGGGGATAAGTGCGGATTCAGTATGAATATGCCCTGGGTTGGACCTGAAAAATACAGTTAGTCTATCAGAGAGCTATTTCTCGTAGCAACATTTTCATTAACATCACGTGAATCTGCATTTATGTGCATTTCCAAATCGATGCTGTTTTGTGGCAACAATTTTTTCGTCCTGCATTTGCTTCGTCCTACATTTTATGTCCTTGTGATCTTCCACTTGAAGTTTGAAGTACTTCGTGTTTTACATTAATTGATTCAATTAATCCTTTAAAATTTAATTTAAACATCAACGTCAAAATTACAGTTTATTCTGATGAGTTTTCCAATAGGGCTGTGAATATGGAGTTAACCTGAAAATATAATGCATCTATTCCCCGTACTTAATCTTGAACCAATATCATTATTATGTTTCATGTTAAAGTCAGCTACCTTTTGATGATGCTGTGTTCGGGATTGTGAACTAGATTCAGAATTTTATTTTTTAGTCAATAACACTCGCGAATGGGCGAAAATTCCCACTTAATACAAAACAGATCTCACTGCCGAGTCCGTGAGAACCCATCCAGAAGTTACTAGGTCACCATGACGAACCTTGAAATAGGGGAAGATGTAACGCCGATCATCGACATCGTCTTCAAATTGTCTTCAGGCTTCGAAACAGATATCTTGTCACCGACAGCGCGGCGAAAGTTATTCACCGATTTCCCTGAGGTGGGGTCGTCAGAGCGAGACGATGGGTCCGCCCACACGTAGCCATAGCTGGAAGAGAGGATTGTTCCCTAACATTCGAAAGTAAGATTCGAACTTCGAACAGCATGAGCCGCGGCTCTCAACATTCGTTAGTGTCCACGCGTGGACATGGACCAAGTGCTAAAACGACAAGGGAGGGCGGTGGGAATATGAAATGCATTATCACTATTGGAATTTTACTGCCTCTTGTTGCTGCCATTATCGGTAAGTTTGCTTGTTAATTTGTTTTCGCCTGCAATTTTAGTAATAGTGCTATTATAGTTGCCGAAATTTTTTTTAGCATTTTCTGATTGATTTAATGGAATATTTCTGTGCCATTTCATTCTATATTTTATAAATTTGCAGCTTACCCTGCTAATTTTTAATAATTTTATCACCTGGAAAACCTTTTCTGTTTGTTTCCTTTTGATTAAAGTTTTTTTTTTCTTAATTCCTGATAAGAGATTAGTAAACTAGGGGAAAGAGAAAAACATGTGAACATGGTATGTTTTACTAGAATAACATCAAGCAAAAAACTTGAAAAATTCTTAAGTAATGGCAGTGCCAATCCTACTTCTTAGCACTTTTTTTAGAGCAATACGCCAGTTTATGTTTCTGTGGTGACAACTTCTTTGTTTTATATATATATATAAAATTAACGCAAGATTTGAATTTGCCACCATTTTTTCCATAAATTGTTGGCAACCATGAAAAAAGAACAATTTGACAGTTGAGAGTTTAGGGTTAGTAAAAATGGGGTGTTATTGTACCATACATCTAGAGAGAGACTGAAACATTTCAATTACTGTATAAGGCATTTCCTAGTCGCGTACTCTCTCATTTCGGTGATCAGAATTGGCACCCTAGATCGTGTGATTGAACATTTTTAAATTTCTTCTTATGGGGTTATTTGAATTCAAAGGTCTATGTCAACAAGCCCACAACCACCCGTGCATTACCGTGTTGCGATACCGAGCGCCAATAACAGTAACTGCTTGACCAGCCTCAACTTTCATTATTTTTGAAACAATTGTTCAATAATGAAAGCGCGTTATTGTATCGTATAACGCTCCATTTTTGATTGCCCTAAACTCTCAGCTGTCAAATTGTTCTTTTTTCAGGGTTGCCAACCATTTATTGCAAAAATGGCGGCAAATTCATATCTTGCATTAATTTTGGGAAACCCTTTATATATATATATATATATATATATATATATATATATATATATATATATATATATATATATATATATATATATATATATATATATATATATATATATATATATATATATATATATATATATATATATATATATATATATATAAGTTCTTAACGACACTTACCTTGAAATGTGAAACTCTTTAATGTCTAGAATGAACGTAGTCTTCTCTACCGTAATGACTTTTCACTGCAGGGTCCCCCGTACCTACCACTATTTGTTGTTTAACCAGTACCGTAATGATTGTCTGACTGTCAGAAGTTCAGATCAACAATCTTGAAAAACATATTTGCAACCTAGACTTCTTCTTTCTTTTTAATATACAAAATGGATAAACAAAAAGTTCAGCATATAAAAATGCAGTACCAGGAACTCTCACACAAAAGCGAAATTATGTGATCAGTTTTATAATTAATTTTTTTTTACGTATGCCTGTACATACAATCATTAGATTAAAATCGATATTCCGTGCATTATATTATAGACTTTCAGTTTGATTTTGATAAAGTTTGTTTTCCTAACATTTATTTCAATCTGGAAAACCTTTTCTGCCTTATCAAATTATAGACTCATGTAAATTACAATGAAGTAAAGGTTGCCCATCGCATGGGTTTATGGGAGTACATGATTATTAAAATATCTCAATTCTGCAAAAGAATGCAAAAATTAAATCTCGTAGGAAATAAAATCAATTGAAATAACTGAAACAAACCAAAACGTGCATGAAAATATTCTCTGTCAGAGTATTTGCAATGCTAAATGAATTTTTCTCCGTTCGTTGAATTTGAGCTCCTCAACACTGGCAAGATGCAATAGTAATGATTATTTTATTCATTTAATTTAGTCTTTTAAAGTGGTTCTACTGTTCAGGAATTTGCGGTAGAATTTTAAACACGCTTTAATAATGAAACTTTTGATGTTGCTTCCTTTCGCGAATGAAGTAGAAATTCGTTCACGTAGATAACCCTTGAATAATAACCATTCTTCGACTGCCGACACTTAGTCGTGAATTTATATTGCGTTTGTAAAATCTTTACCCTTCATTTATTAGGAGAGTCTTGCATTTGATTTCGTAAGACTATTTAAGCATTAAATAGTCTTACGAAATCTTAAGCTAAAGATTGTTCAAACCTCTGAATAATGCAGGGTGTCCAAAAAGCAACAAATTGTCGTATCAATATGCTTTTTGCGCCAAAATACTTCTCAGATTCAATATTTTTATAACGTTGTTAAAAAAAATTCCAAAAAAGCAACGAATTGTCGCATCAATATGCGGTTTGCGCTAAATGTTTTCTCAGATTCAATGTGTTTTATGACAGCGTAAAAAAAGTTCAAAAAGCAACAAATTGTCGTATCCGTATGCTTTTTGTGCCAAAATGCTTCTTGGATAAGACATTCATTACCAGAGTTCAATGCACATGTTGCTCAAGCGACATTTAAACGGTACTAAGTTCATTCCACAAAATGATGCACACATTGAGCTCTGGTTATGAAAAGAATTACTTTCTGCTTTATAAATTGACTAGTGGTACCTGCACGGCTTTGCTCGTAGTTGAAAATTAAAAGGTCGTTCGGTTCACCTGTATATTTACAAATAATCGATAACGATATAATATTTCTCGCCAATTGGCTACGGTCATTCCTTTTCCCATTCTACGTCATGATAATTTCGTAATTTGTTCGTCCATCTTATGATAATTTTGCTCCGGAAATTGTTCTTAAAATTGAAGTAGAAAAAGAAGAAAATCGAATTTTCGAAAAATCGCTTCGAGGTGCACACCCCCATGCTACAAACTAACTTTGTACCAAATTTCATGAAAATTGGTTGAACGGTGTAGGCGCTATGCGCGTCACAGAGATCCAGACATCCTACAGACATCCTGCCGACAGAGAGACTTTGAGCTTTATTATTAGTAAAGATTACACGACTCACGTGACTGTTTTTTTTCTTTTTTCTTTTTTTTTTCGATGTCATTAAAAAATTCTTGACCCTGCGAAGTATTATGGGTCCAACTGCGAAGTGTTTTTTTTTTTTTTTGAATGAATTTTTATAAGGAAGGACTTTTCGGACACTCTGTGTTATTGAGACGTTTGAACAATCTTTAGCTCACTTACACTGTTTATTCACCAATCATAACAATTTCTTTTCAAAAGAGCTACAAAGCATTCTTTTTTTTTTTTTTTTTTTTAAAGAAGTCATTCTTTAAATAATCATGCAAAGGGGTAATTTCTACTTTTCTTTCGGAGGAGGGTGGGGTGAGGGGTAAGAAGTTAATTGATCATGCCTCATACCCATAAAAACAGTTGTTAAATTAGTTTAATTGTTTATTAATGCGGAACTTTTATCACACAATTTAAATCACACATAATGCCATTGTTGTACAATAACAATATGGATTGTTGCTTGTTGTATATATATATATATATATATATATATATATTAGGGTGGTCCTTATTTATATGGGGAAAAAAAATTTCGGAGTTCAACAAGTGACGCCCCCTAGTTTTGTGACACTATAATAAAAAGTAATCGGTGCAAAATTTGAACTCGATCGGTCAATAATAACACGTGCCCCTAGGCCGTTTAACTTTAACACTTTTGATAATTTTCTCACAAATCTTCGAATTTTTATTTCAGACCCCGTTCATCGTTTCTCCTATGTTTGCATAATATTTTTACTGCGAGGTAGCGCTAAAATTAATTTTTTTAATTACTTCATATCGTCTAAAGAAATTACATTGAATAAGAATGAAATAGTGCTATAAAAACTTTACCTTAATCGTACGCTTTTCTCAATGTATATCAATCGTGTGCATTTTTTTCCCCGATCGTCTTGGACTGTCTGTAAAATACTAAATTGCTTTTGTGACTCATGTTTGGTAAATTGATTGTGAAATTCTTCGATTAATTGTGCTCCTCTTTCAGTTGTATCAGTCACAACTTTCAGCATTTTAACGATCTCTTTTCCCTTTTAATAGCTTCCTTCATTTTGCCATGAATCAGGATCAAATAGGAAAACATCTTTTGGTGTTTGTAACTTATCAAACAATTTTATTGACATGTAAATGGTTCTATAAAGAAGAAGAGTTTTGCTAAGGAAGTATTCCAAATCATCTACTGTTATCTGAAATTTTTTATACCGTCATCAGACACGTCTTCCTATTCAGCAAGCATTTTTTTGAAGTAATCTTTTCCTATCTTCAAAGTTAATTCTTTCATCCAATACGGACAAAGTTACTAGTTCATCCCCTAAGTACCATAAGTGATTTAGAAATTTTTCAATCACTGCTTCTGCTGCATGTTTGTCATCATTTTGTGCGCTGCAGGTTTTTTAGACACTAGACTTTATATTAATTTAAAAGGCCTAGAATAAGTGCTGCGATAAACTATATCTTCATACAACATTTAACTGTAAAACAGCATTTACGGGCATTCTCTTCATGTAAGGTCAATTTAAATTGTTTCCTAAATATATAAATATTCAAACAATAAATTCCTTTTGCCACCCATCTGGCTCACAGATAAGCTCCAGGTTGCCGAAAACATATCGCTGTAGGAGGGAGGACTTCACCAAGAAATATTATTACACGTTATGAGAATTCTCTGTAATATTTCTTAATTCCGCTTTCTACGAACAATAATATGTCATCAAATTCTTCTTTTAGAAATTAAGTGGTATGTGTAGTTTTTGAATTTTGAAGCGCTTAAATAATGGAATATCGAGTCTAGAACTAAGAAAGGCTAGAACTTCTTTAAAAACTATCTGCAGTACGATTTCAAGTGCATGATGATAACAATACAAATGCAATATATCACCGTTCAGCTTTTGCTCTAAAAAATTACATACACAATTTATACGACCGGTATTGTAAGCCGGTACTGTATGAAACACTACAGCTTGAACAGTTAGCAATAAAAAGCAATCATCTAAGATATCATATACAACTGAAGAAATATCTCAGAAATTCTGAGTAGCTGTTCAACTTTGGGACCTGAAGCTATCATGGTAAGCCTATCGGCATTTTTTTCCAGTTACATCTGGATGTAGCTTTATATCCCAGGGAATAACTAAAAAATCTAAATTGAAATTCATGAAATCTGATTATACCTCTCGAAGATTTTCTCTTGCTCTCTTAAGGGATGTACGATTGATCATAAGGTTATTTGGATTTAAATTTACTGCATCTACATAGGCTGTTAATAAATGAGCAGCATCTTTGTCCCTAATATGGCATTTGTCTAACATTGATGAAATGCGAGCAGATATCAATAGTTGTCAAGCTTTTTTGCATTGTGGTAAACCAGATATAGAAAAAAAGGTTTAACAGGTTAGGATAGATACCCATTTTGGTTTCTAAATCTCGTGAATTGCAAGAGGAATTTGATGATAATAAAGGACTATGTACTGAAATAGAAGACAGTTTAAAGTATAGATTTTTACATAATTCCGATCTGGAATTTTTTTAAATTTATATTTTAGGTATGGAAAATAGAGTTTATTTTTATTGTAGGGTAATCGAGGATTTTTCAAAATTTAAATTATAAGAATGCATAAACATTCAAGTATATAACTAAAGAACAGCGAATTAAAATATAATTGTCATTACTTATATTTATAGCATGGAAACCTTGTGACCCTATATGCCACACCTATTACATACACAGAAAATTTTCTAAATTAACACCCCTAAAGCCTGGAGGAGGCAATTTGTTGTTGTCAAAAATCATTCATTAATGGCCTTTAGAAACCCTTGTGTCCATCTTGGTGGAAAGAAATGTTCCCCTGCCGCTTGGTTTGAAACGAGCACCAATAGCGGTATGCCTGGCCCAAGGCCATTGGTGTACATGTACCATCTGTAATATGTAAAATTTTGCAGAATGAATTTGAGAGAATGGTTGGTCTGGAAGTAGCAACATCTATTGAGGTTCAAAATTACTTTAAATATGAAACCTAGGAATATTTTTACATGAAAATGAGAAAATCCGCAATTTTTTCTTCGAAACTCAAAAAAGGGGGCCCTAGGGGCACGTGTTAATATTCATGGATGGACTTAAAATTTTGCATGGATCATTTATTTGTATAGTGGAACAAATTGAGGGGGCGTCGTGTAAAATATCTACAACTTCAAAAATAAGGACCACCCTAATATATATATATATATATATATATATATATATATATATATATATTTATTTATTTCCAGCGTTCAACAATGATATTGTGGTAAACAGATTTTAAGCAGCAAATTTTTGATTGAATGTTGCTACAGTTATAAAAGATTTACTTACAAATTACACATATATTTCGCAATGAATGCATTTTGTATATTTTATTCATTCACATCTACGGAATAGAATATAAGAAATATTGCAGAGGCAGAGAGAGATAGCGATTTTATCCCAAAAGTTACGAAGACTTCTTTTCTCAGTATCTTCAATTCGATAGTAAATAACATTTCATGTATAAGAATATCCAAAATGAAATATGATAATGCAATTTAAATGCAGAGAATGCATATTAATGCCAGTGTCGATATCGTTTCTTACAACTACGTTCCCGAAAAAAGGTAATCCCGTCCACTATTTTCACTTTTCCTTTTTTGTTGAAGGTCAGACTTTGAATTGAATCCTCTCCACATTAGAATAGTTTTTAGGTACAGGATCACGAAGTTCTGTCTAAAATTGTTCTGTCAGTATCACAACATTTCTGCAGAAAGGTTCTGCATCCAATTTCTGCAGAAAAAACGAGTTTTGCTACTGTATATGACATACAGTGTTAAAACTCCAGGCTGCATATGATACCTTCTAGGGCGAAACGTTCTACAGTGAAACCTATGTAAGTTGACCACTTGCGGTGCCCTATTTTAGTGGTCAACTTAAACAGGTTTTCATCTTATAAAGGATGTCCCAAAATTAACGCAAGATTTGAATTTGCCACCATTTTTTCCATAAATTGTTGGCAGCCATGAAAAAAGAATAATTTGACAGTTGAGAGTTTAGGGTTAGTAAAAATGGGGTGTTATTGTACCATATAGCTAGAGAGAGTGAAACATTTCAATTACTGCATAAGTCATTTCCTAGTCGCGTACTCTCTCATTTCGGTGATCAGAATTGGCACCCAAGATTGTGTGATTTAACATTTTTAAACTTCTTCTTATGGGGTTATTTGAATTCAAAGGTCTATGTCAACAAGCCCACAACCACCGTGTTGCGATACCGAGCGCCAATAACAGTAACTGCTTGACCAGCCTCAACTTTCATTACTTTTGAAACAATTGTTCAATAATGAAAGAGCGTTATTGTATCGGATAACGCTTCATTTTTGATTACCCTAAACTCTCAGCTGTCAAATTGTTCTTTTTTCAGAGTTGCCAACCATTTATTGCAAAAATGGCGGCAAATTCAAATCTTTCGTTAACTTTGGGGCACCCTTTAGAAGCTGAATTATATGACATAGATCTAATTCTGCGGCTGAAAATAGCGATCAACTTAGACAGGAAGTCAACTTACAAGGGTGGTCAATTTTACGGGTTTTACTGTACTGTCCACCTCTGGTAAGTTGAGTTCCGCTGTCCGACCGATTAAACGATTCCATTTGTTGAAATAGGGGTGAGGAAAAACGGTTTAAAAACTTGCGGATTTAGTTTGCAATGTTATTGCCCATTTGGCGAACAATATAATTCTGGTAAGAAGTTGCAAGCGGTACAGGATTTTCTCGCCAATCAAACGGTTGCAATCGTAGCCCCTTCGCCAAACAATTCCTCTTCTTACTGATTGCTCTCCCTTGAAAGAAACAAGTTGTTGCTCACTTGTCGGAGGTGGACAGTGCCACCTGCGACAACCCTTAAGGGTACCATTTGGCTCTCTACGGCACCCTTAAAGATGCCATTTGGTTCCGTATGGCAACCTTAGAAGTGCTGGTGCAGAATTCTGGTTCTTTACTCTTTGGTTGATCTACCCAGTAGTCGACTGCGTACTTAATATGGATTTTCTAATACAGTGAAACCCTAATAAGTAGTCGACCGATTAAGTGGTCACTCCGCTTAAGTGGTCGTTTTTCTTTAGTCCCGACAAGGTCTCATTCACGGTAATGTAAAATGATCCTCCTTTACTGGTCATCAAATTTAATTTTACCCGGTTAACTAGTCACTCAAAAAATTGTTTTCTAAAATTCCTTTTTCTTATCGGATCTTAGAAAATAGTGTCAGACTTAGTTAAAAGGCAATGATAGTCATTTTTCCTTAAAATCTCGATCCTCGGTTCAGGTCATTCAAAGCATACTTCTTGCTGTGACTCTACCGAATGCCCCCCCCCCCGAGAATAAGAATCAAACTCTTTCCAGCAAGAGAGACAAAATCTAATACCTGGAGAAAGTTGTTCAGTATTTAACATCCGTTCAAGGAACTACAACACAGAATTTAAAGCATTATGTAGGTTAGAAGAAATAGTTTTTTTTTCCGAAAGCAACAACTTCATCAGTCAACATTGAAAGATTGTATTAATATACCGTAACTACATTAAAATAAGTTGTTGTTATTAAGTAATGTATAAGTAAGAGAAAATAAAACAAAGTAACTATCATTAGTATTTTCCCCCTTTTTAAAATTTCCATTAATTTATAGACAGTGATTACATAAACTATTGTTTTTCTCACAGAATTTAACTGCTATTCATTAATATTTGTAAGGCTTTTCTTTTCTTCCTTAATTTCCCATTACCCATAAGTAGTCACTCCGCATAAGTGGTCAAAAATTTTTGATCCATTGAGTGACGACTTAACGAGGTTTTACTGTATTCATCAAATAGTATTTAAAATGAAGTATCGACACAGTGGCAATTTAGCTGTTTTGAGTAAAAATTCCCTTTCTAATGTCATTTCTTCAAAAGAAAATTTTTAGAACTTTGTGCCTTTTTTTTTTTTTTTTTTTTTTGACAAAAAGAGTCGTTTCGTCATTTTGCTGCTTAAAATGTTGATTTAGTTTAGAATTCTCAAAAACAGGGTTGAAAACAGTTGAAAATTCAGTCCGTCGTTGCGTTTAGAATATAAGTTCTAATACACAACTTGTCATTACCAAATGGTAATTTATCGGGTTTATTTGTTTTTTTTTAAATCGAATCATGATGTGTTGATGAAATTGATAAAACAAATGATCTAATTGCAGTTAGTATTTAATAAGCAATAAATAAACATTCCCATTGTAAGGAATGTAGGTGAAATGATGCAATAGTTACGTTTGCCCAAATTATTTTATTCAACGTGTGATTATTCTTTCAACTGCTTATTTTGCTAAACTGTTCGCTTCACCAAAAGGGTGCAAGAAACCTGTATTCTATTAAGACTAATTATTCCAAATGTTTTTACCACTTTTTAATACTGCTTCTAACCAAATTGGGTTTTCTCCACAAGGAAATACAAATTTCCTTGCTTAATTTTTGCTTATCCATTTGAGTTTGTTCATTGTTTACTAATGTTCTTGTTGTAAACTGTAAGATTATCTTCATGACGTCCCCCATTTCCCAATTTCAATTTACTCACATACAGCTCTGGCATTTGAACAATCAGGAGGGGGGGGGGGCAACTGACCCACTGTACTTTCAGAATATAATTTAAATTTGCATTTTTGCGCATTTGATCAGTTAAGTGTCAATAATATCGATCATTAATTCTATCAACTCTTTTATTGGGTCCTTATTTTAACATACACAGTTAATACATAAACTTTTTGCGCCAGGAGGGGTGGGGGAGGAGAATTTATGTTCTCATGTTTTCAAGATTTCTTTCCCCCAAAACCCGGGTCTTTTCCATTCTTTAATTTCTGTTTTTGCAGTATATGATACTACTCTAATAAGTGACGTAGAAGACAAATAATAAAAAATGTATTGCATGAGATGCAATACATTGTTGCAAACTGGTTGCGAATAGAAAAAAATGTATATATATATATAAATAAATGTTACGAAGACATTAAAAATGCAGATTTTTTTCGTAATTATTGGAAAAATTAATTTTGTGAGAACAATAATGTGCTGTAAGCTTAGCATTAAATTTTGTTTAAATTTATTCACTCATACCCCATAACAGTAATGAAAATAAAACGGCCGACTACTGGGCTCATACATGGCCGAGCACTGGATGTCTATGACCGACTACAGGAGCATTTTCTCGTATTAACATTAGGTTAGTTTTAACAATAAAAGTGTTTTTATTTCCGAAACAATTTAGTGAATCATTATCAGAAAGGTATAGCCGAAAGTCTTTCAATGTGTTTGTTGTTGTGTTGATTTAGTGAATCATTATCAGAAAGGTAGAGCCGAAAGTCTTTCAATGTGTTTGTTGTTGTGTTGATTTAGTGAATCATTATCAGAAAGGTATAGCCGAAAGTCTTTCAATGTGTTTGTTGTTGTGTTGATTTAGTGAATCATTATCAGAAAAGTATTGCCGAAAGTCTTTCAATGTGTTTGTTGTTGTGTTGATTTAGTGAATCATTATCAGAAAGGTATAGCCGAAAGTCTTTCAATGTGTTTGTTATGTTGATTTAGTGAATCATTATCAGAAAAGCATAGCCGAAAGTCTTTCAATGTGTTTGTTGTTGTGTTGATTTAGTGAATCATTATCAGAAAGGTATAGCCGAAAGTCTTTCAATGTGTTTGTTGTTGTGTTGATTTAGTGAATCATTATCAGAAAGGTATAGCCGAAAGTCTTTCAATGTGTTTGTTGTTGTGTTGATTTAGTGAATCATTATCAGAAAGGTATAGCTGAAAGTCTTTCAATGTGTTTGTTGTTGTGTTGATTTAGTGAATCATTATCAGAAAAGTATAGCCGAAAGTCTTTCAATGTGTTTGTTGTTGTGTTGATTTAGTGAATCATTATCAGAAAGGTATAGCCGAAAGTCTTTCAATGTGTTTGTTGTTGTGTTGATTTAGTGAATCATTATCAGAAAAGTATTGCCGAAAGTCTTTCAATGTGTTTGTTGTTGTGTTGATTTAGTGAATCATTATCAGAAAGGTATAGCCGAAAGTCTTTCAATGTGTTTGTTGTTGTGTTGATTTAGTGAATCATTATCAGAAAAGCATAGCCGAAAGTCTTTCAATGTGTTTGTTGTTGTGTTGATTTAGTGAATCATTATCAGAAAGGTATAGCCGAAAGTCTTTCAATGTGTTTGTTGTTGTGTTGATTTAGTGAATCATTATCAGAAAGGTATAGCCGAAAGTCTTTCAATGTGTTTGTTGTTGTGTTGATTTAGTGAATCATTATCAGAAAAGCATAGCCGAAAGTCTTTCAATGTGTTTGTTGTTGTGTTGATTGCTGAAATTTTTAGGTTAACAGACAATAATAACTGCTCTCTTAAATGGTCGACTACTGGAGCTTTTACCCTATATATCTCAAAACATAATGGGTATGTATAAATATGACATTTTACAAGAAAATCATTATTTTTATTTTACTGCTATGCAAAAAATGCGTTCAGAAAACCATAAAATTTGTAAAGACACATATGAATAAATTAAAATTCCAAAGGTGAGCTAAAGTTCAAAGCAAAATGACTATTAATAGGTAGTGAACTTGAAAGAATAATCTCATCATTATTTAACTAGGTTTGTGCACAATCTCCTCGTCATTTTTCAATTACAAAAAGTATTTTTATAGTTAACTCAAAACTCTAAATATTTTATTTAAATCTGACTACAGCTAAACAGCTACTGATAACATAATGTATTGGAATTTGGGGTTTTAAAAATATTTATTTGGTGCCATTAATAATGTTTTTAGAAATTAACACATCCAGTGCTGTTGCTGAAATTACAATGTTAAACTTCATCAAAATTTCAAACATATATTTACGCCAATAAACAATGCATTTACAATGCAAGATTAGGTTTTCATTCCGTCCTTTTGAAATTATCATTTGATTGATCATATACACTAATTGGTTAGCATTATCTGAAACTTTCAACAGTGTAGCATCATGTCCCAACCGTGTTATTCTAAACTTAGGCCCAACAAGTTAAAATTTTCAAAATGCAATTGAAAGCCTTTTACAAATATATGCGAAGAAGAAAGCAGAAAACACAAAATCATTAGAATAACAATGACAAAATCCGGCGAATTCCTTTTAAATTCCGAAGAAGATTGATGGCAAAACTCGCGTTTATGACAGGTGTTAAAACATTGTGACAGTTCTTCAAATCAATGATATATTTGTGCTATTAGGAGTGAACTACGTGTTACGTATTGAGGTAATTTATATGTAGAATTTAGAAGTTATATTACTTCAGAAGTCCGGGTGATGTCTAGCATAGTGATTGATGGGTTTGTATTAATAGGTCATGATCGCATTTAAATGCTATATTTAAATAACAAAAGTACAGAATGATTGAAAGAATAGATCTATCATTATGTTGGAATAGTACTAACATCAGGTGGAGGGCAAAAAAAAGAAAAAAAAAGTTTGATTTTTGAGATCTTGAGAGAGAAAAAGAGAGAGAGAGAGAAAGAGAGAGAGATAATAATAACATAAAGGAGATAATAATACATAATTGGAAATTTCTCTCTCTCCAATTATGGTTTTTGCAGTCACGAATTGCGATAGGATCCTACTCGTTGGGTTTCTTGCTTCTACTCATAGCTTTTATCGTAATTAGAACTGTCGAAACCATAATTTCAATTCAAGACGTCAAAAGTCAAATGAATGCCAGGGGCTGGATACTAGATTTTATGTGCTGGATACTGGATGTTGTTCGCTGGATAATTTTTTCTCGGAAAAGGGATTGTGTAAATTCGTGATGATATTTTATGAATAATTCAATTCCGAAGCTCTTGGCCCCATGCATTATAAGCATCTTTATCTTTTCTTTACTAATAATAAAGCTGAATGTCCTCTGTTCGGATCTCTAGACCGTTCAGCCGATTTTCATGAAATTTGGCACAAAGTTTGTACCATGTGGGTGTGCACCTCGAAGCGATTTTTCGAAAGTTCGATGTGGTTCTTTTTCCAATCCAATTTTAAGAACAAAAATATCATAAGATGAACGAGTAAATTACGAAATTATCATAACGTGGAACCGTAACATGTGTACAAACCAATTGGTGAGAAAATTCACCATACATTATTTGTAAATATACAGGCGAACCAAAAGACCTTTTAATTTTTTATTACGGGCAAAGCCGTGCGGTTACCACTAGTATAAAATAAAATAAAAGGACAGACGTCATTCAACGGTCAAATGAAAACAATAAGCAATTCGTGATTGCTCAAAAATAAATAAATGAAAGCACGGAACGAAATCAATAACAATGCTAGAACATATCCCCCCACCCCTAGTCTTATCACGCAAACCTAAAATATTTATATTTTGCAGCGCATCAAAATATGCACGATATTTTATCAGATGTGAAACCAGACAAAGGAAAATCATGTACATTTTAACTTTCAAAGAACGCTTGAATCCTGAAATATACTGTTATATTCTTTTATGTGTTTTGCCAGAATTTCCCAAACTGTGGTCCGCGGACCCCCGGGGGGCGGGGTTTTAGTTTGATATTATAGTTTCATATCATATTTATTTTGTTTGACGTTATATTTACCCTTTTAGTTTGATAGCACCGCGGACCCCGGGGGTCCACGGTGCTATCAAACTAAAACGTTAAATATAAGTGAGAATGAAGGACGAGTAACGATATTTTAATTGAAAAAGAAAGCCTATTTATGAGGAATAAAGAAATTCTTGAGCAAAGTACATGTAGGACGCAGAAGACCCCTTCCCACTCCTCAGAACTCTCGGAAGTAAACACACTACACATTAATTAATTTTGTGTACATGACGAAGTTCATGTTGTTACAAAACTATGTTCAGTAAAATGCAAACATTGAGACACATTTTTGCAGCTGGGATATTATACTTCAAATAAAACTTTTGCTCCAAAATTTTCAAGACGCCATAAAATTCCACCTCATATGAAAAATTAACTTTTCAAACTGGGGCTCTTAACTAGGCTAACAAGGTTTTTTCACCAACCTCAAGAGTTCATTTTTATTAGTAAATTTGTTGTAGAAATTTGGTGAGAACATTTTTATTCCTGATTGAGTTTCAAGTAGAATTTTACCTCCGTAACTCAAAATAACAATGTAAGAAATGAAAACGTGTTGGGTCCACGAAGCTCGTAATTTTCCGGAGGGGGTCTGCGGAGGTCTGAAGTTTGTGAACCTCTGTGTTATACCATTATACTATTGACTCAAAATCACAAACGAAAATAAAAGAGAACACTTAAAAGTAAATTTTTTTGAAATAAAGTCACACACATTTTCTGCTTTTACATACAACTAAATAATAAACAGTGAAGTAAGTTAAATAATAACAAATTATTTTACTTACTTCATTGTTTAATATTTAACAGTACAACCTAGATTATCTGTAATAAACATATTAGTGATTCAAAATTAATTAAAAACAACTGCAAATCACTAGCAAAAATTCACGCACACACACATCTTTTTTTATGTAAAGTTCTAAATACACATTCAATGTTTTTAAATACACTTAAGTAATTAGCACAATGAATAAAAGAAAATAATAACTTGTCGTAGTATGTATGGAGAGGTGACACTTGGTTATAACATTACATTTATTCTCAAAGGAAGTTAAAATAAGAACATTAACAAGGACAAGAAACCTGGAACAAGATACTCAACAAGTACACAAGTGAGATTCAACATGGCCGATTCATTCAGTTCACTTCTTCATTTTATCTGTTGAGTGTATTCAATGTTGCCAGATATGACACTCTCCTCCTTATTTGTCAGTTAGTAAACAAATAAAAATACACATGATGTACAAAATAAATTATTACAAAGTAATATATACATTCATGAATCAATGCCATATCTTTGAATGGGTTTTACGTTTCGCTTTGGTCTGGTAGAACGTATCGGTGATTTTTGCGATTCAGCATTCGGAGGATTTTCGGGCTTAACTATTGACGGTTCTGCATTAGGTAATGTTTCATTTGTACAATTATTTTTAGCATTTTCTTCGTTAGGTTTGCTAGCAATATCTAATGCAGGTAAAATAGCATTCCTAATGGGTGGTACATTAACATCACGGTTCATATTAGTTAAATTTGAAAAACTAAATTTTTCTTCGTCTATTACAGACTTTCTAAGATGATCAGAATGAACATATCGTGTTTTGTTATTAACTTTAACTAAAAATGTATTCTGGCTTATAACTTTAGTAATTTTACCAGGGAACCATTTAATTACATCACCTCTAGTTGATTTAACCCACACCCTCTCATTTATTTCAAAATTTCTTTTAGTAGCGTTGCGATTGAAATAATATTTTTGATAATCCTGATACTTTTTTTCTTTTAACAAATGATTACTTCTAACCATCGTAATAGCAGTTTGTGGCAAATAGCCAAAAATTAACTCTGCAGGAGTTTTTAGCGTTACTGATGAAGGAGTATTCCTATAAGCAAAAAGTGCCGAATCTAATCTATGTTGAAAATTATCATATTTACGATCAGAAAATGTTTGTCTTTTCAACATGTTTTTAACAATAGATACTGAATTTTCCGCTGCACCATTAGAATTTGGATGATATGGTGGAGAATTTACTGGATTAATCCCGTTGGATTTAAAAAACTTTAAAATTAAGTCAGATTTAAATTGCTGAGCATTATCAGATACTACATCACTTGGTAAGCCAAAACAAGCAAATAATTTTCGTAATTGAGTTATTGTCGACTTTGAATCAATGCTATTTACTACAGATACGTCGATCCATTTCGAATAGGAATCTTTAACAATTAAAAGATTTTTACCCTCAAATTCCGCGAAGTCTATGTGTATTCTTTCAAAAGGCTTGCCAGTTAAAGGCCAAAAATTTGATTTTACTTTTGGAGCTGAAGGTCTTGTGAGTTGGCAAGGTATACATTTATTTACAAAATTTTCAATAAACTGATCAATTTTTGGGAACCAAAAATAAGCTCTAGCCAACTGCTTCATTCTAAAAATACCTGGATGTTCATTGTGAAGAAGCTCCAGCACTTTTTTATGCCATATTTCAGGAACCACTAACCTATTTGCTCGAAGTAAACAATTTCCTTCAACACTTAATTCATTCTTTACCTTTTTGAATTCATTAAGATTTTCTTCAACATCAGTAGGCCAACCAAACTTAGTGTAATTCAACACTTTTGATAAACAAGGATCAAGAGATGTTGCTCTCTGAATATCATCAATTTTTAAATTTTCAAAATCAGAAAAGAAACATATGAAATGTGTGAACTCATCAATTGGTTCATCATCTTTACATGGTAATCGAGATAGTGCATCAGCGAGCAACAACTCTGTACCCTTTTTATGCCTTATTACATAATCATAATTTGAAAGGATTATGGCCCATCTTTGCATTCTCGCGTTAACCATAGTTGGTACAGGTTTATTATGACCAAATAATGTTAACAATGGCCTAGAGTCTGTCTCGATGGTGAATTTTTGACCTTGTAAAAATTTATTAAACTTTTTTATACCAAAAATTATGGCCAAAGCCTCTTTATGCACTTGAGCATAATTTCTTTCAGCTTTACTCAAAGTTTTGGAGGCGAAAAAAATTGGTCGAAGCTCACCGCCAGGAAATTCATGACACAAGACAGCCCCCACGCCATAGTCTGATGCATCACATTGCAAAACTATTGGTTTTGCCATATCAAAATGAACCAAGATATGCTTTTTTAACAAAGTTTTGCTATGTTCAAAAACTTTTACACAATTTTTATCAAATTTCCACTTAACATCTTTTTCAAGTAATTTATAAAGTGGACGAAGAGTATTAGATAAATTTGGAATAAAATGAGAATAATACCCTAATAATCCAAGATAACTTTTCAGTTCAGTACAATTTGTAGGCACCGAAGCTTGATATATATCATTGCACTTTTCATCTAAAGGATGGACACCAGTGAAATCTTTCTTATGCCCTAGAACTTGAATACTGTCTTTAAAGAATTCACATTTAGAAAGATTTATCTTAACATTGTAAGAATTTAGCCTATCCAAAACAATTTCAGTTCTTTTTATACATTCTTCTTTCGTATTTGCCCTTATAAATAAATCATCTATGTAACAATTTGTATACGAAAAATCTTTCAATATTTCATCCATCTTTTGTTGGAAAAGAAAAGAAGCTGATTTGATCCCAAAAGGAAGTTTAGAATACCTGAGTAAACCTCTGGGGGTATTTAATGTCAGCAATTCCTGTGATTCAGGGCTAATTTGAATCTGATGGAAAGCTTTTGATAAGTCTATTTTAGAAAAATATTTCCCACTTCCCATACTAGTTATAATTTCTTCCTGAGATGGTAGAGGATAAAATTGAGTTTCACAAAACTTGTTGACAGTAAGTGAAAAATCCCCGCAAATTCTAACAGCTTCCCTACCATTTCCATCAAGTTTGGGAACAGCAACTATTGGTGTTGCCCATTTGGAATGACCAACAGAGTACAAAACACCATTGTTAATAAGCGTATCCAACTCCTTATCAACAAGATTTCTTAAAGCATAAGGGACTGGTCTACTTTTGCAAAAAATGGGAATAGTTTCCGATTTCATTGCTATATTAATAGGTACACCCAAAATACCAGTTGTATCATTTAAATTAAAACAATTTGGATATTTATGCTTAAAATACTCAACAGTAGAAGAAACATTATCAAAATTTACATTTTTATCAAATACCATATTTATACAATCATCAATCTTAATTTTCAATATTTTGATCCATTTTCTACCTAACAAAATAGGCTTATTATCGTTATCACAATCAACCACAGTTAATGGTAAACTGTAACACTTATTCAAATAAATTACGGGTACATCATAATTTCCTACAATTTTTAAATCATTGTTAGTGTAAGATTTCAATATTGGGGCTGGTTTTGACTCTATGCAATTTAATTTCAATTTTTTAAATTTATGTAACGAAATAAATGAATATTCACTGCCAGTGTCAATTTGCATATTCACTTTCACCCCATTGATATGAACATTAGTAGTGTATGGGTTAACGCTACCCAAATTCTTAGACATAACAATGTTATTCAAATATTCTGATTGTTCACTCACACTTACGTTACCCGAATTTTTAGAAAAAATGTTATTCAAACAAGATTCTGGTTTATCACTTACATTTGCAGCACCTTCAAGAAAATTCGTATTTGAAGCTTTACATGCAGGCTTAATGTGACCCTTTACACCACATTGATAACACGTAGCATTCTTGAATTTACACTCTCCTCTGTGAAATTTAGCACAGTGCTTGCACGATTTTATTACTTTTGTAATTTGATGAGGATATGTTGGCTTTCCAAAATTCTTCCGTGTCGAATCTTTTGGTTTTACTTTCTTATACTCATGAATTTCGAGGACGCTTTGATTTTCTTCTTTTAGTGACTTGGTCTCTCTAGATGCTGTTTCCATAGCAAGAGCCAGTTCAGAAGCTTTAGCAAAATCAACGTCTTTTTCACTGAGTAATTTGTTTTGAATTTGTTCGGACTGTAATCCACAAACCAATTTATCTCGAAGTGCGTCGTTTAGAAATGCACCGAAGTTGCACTTGCTGGCGAGTTCCTTTATTTTTACAATGAATGTTGAAATATCTTCATTACCTTGTTTGAGATTGTAGAAGCGAAACCTTTCCATAATGGTTGAAGAAGCCGGGGAATAGTAATCGGTTAAAACTTTCACAATGTCGGCATATTTTACATCTTTTATTTCTTTCGGCTGAAGTAAGTTGCGAAGCAATGAGAAGGTCTTCTTTCCAATTGCAGTCAACAAAAGGGCACGCTTTTCATCGTCGGAAGTGATTTTGTTGGATTCGAAGAAAAAATCCGCTCTCATGAGGTATTCCACAAAGTTGTCCCCTTCGACGAAACTTTGCAAATGAGCAATACCAGTGTTCGGCATCTTATTGTAATATTTTCCAATTTTCTCGTCGCCAATGTCGTAGTATGTATGGAGAGGTGACACTTGGTTATAACATTACATTTATTCTCAAAGGTAGTTAAAATAAGAACATTAACAAGGACAAGAAACCTGGAACAAGATACGCAACAAGTACACAAGTGAGATTCAACATGGCCGATTCATTCAGTTCACTTCTTCATTTTATCTGTTGAGTGCTATTCAATGTTGCCAGATATGACATAACTAATGAAAATCTTTAAAATAAATGAGAAATGAGAGAGAATTTGAGAAATGAGACCCATTAAATTTTACAAATAAACAAACAGCAAATAACTAAATATTTGCTGGTGTCATTTGTCGTACGAAATAAAATGGAAAGGAAAAAAAATGTGTTTTAATATTTATGTTTCTTGAACAGAAAAAAACAGAAGACAAGAAAAGTTATAAAATGTTACATCATTAGAAAAAAAAATACCACATGTTTTAAAGAAGATAAATTTTTGAAAGGAAGATCTTAGGACTAAAGTAGCTTTCCTTTTAAAAGAAGATTTTGTTTCAAAGAATGAGGTAAATGTTTTAAGTTGAAAGTAACAATAAGATCCAAAAAATTAAATAAAATATTAGAAACTGAAATATTAGAAGCATAGTATTAAATGATTTGGAAACGATTTACAGTAAGTTGAGTTGATCATACGGAACGGTATTTCTCAAAGCGTCAATGATATTTTTAACAGACTTTTCTTTCTTTTTTTTGTTCTAATGTTTACTCTGTAATAATTTACCATGACGAGATTAAAACATTAAATGGGGGTAATTGTTTATATTGTTTATAATTTTCATCGAACAGAACTGAAAAGCTGTTCCTGCAAAAATTTTTACTTAAAGTGACTTATTAGATTGTGGTACTAATGTTAAACGTACTGAATTGAAAAAAAAAAAAAAAACTCAAAAGGGCCGTTCGGTTCATTCATTCTGTATTCCAAATTTCAAATGCATTTAAAATTCCTTTTCTGCAAAAACAAGTGTTGCTTTTTTGTTGTTGTCTTGGAATTTCAAATCTTTTGTCACCCGACTCCGACTCTATTGCTCCAAAATCAGTCTGATTCCTCGACTCTGACTCCGTAACCCTGATTTTAACCCCTAAAAGAACCAGAAGTTATTCCATTTACGTTTTTCCTGATTTTCCTTAATAATCAATAAATGTTTTCAATGTCATGTACCAAAAGCTGCAGTTTTTATTGACATTACAAATTTTTGACATTGAAATTGAGGTTAAGTACTCACTTACTGGTTTAGATTACCCTACATTAACAGTTTTTATATTTTGTGAAATAGAGATATTTCCTTTTAAAACCAGCTTCAAAGATTACCAAACAATCAATGTAAATCCTGGAAAGTGAAGGCAAATTAAATGAATGCGAGACAGACATTAAAACTTAGAAAAAATTAATACAGAAATGCTAAAAATGAAAAACAACTTTCCTCTCTGCGGAAAAAGGTGAACGATTTTTGTGTGGAGCAAACGGCAAGGAGTAAGTCATTGTCCACGGTCCAGAGCGTATTTAAACGGTAATGATGTCTTGAATGTCAACAAGTTGAGTCAATCGTTTTCTCGCTCGTCATGTCTCGAAGGTGCCGAAAGAAAAAGTTAATGACCCAAACTCGGAATGCCTGTGGCCCACTTTTACTGGCGCTTTTTCTTTGAGAAAGTGAAATCTCGTATGCAGTTTCTTGACACAAAATACGTGCAATGTTTTAAGTCGAATTTTTTCAAGACAATAATGCAGTAAGAAATGGAGTGAAATTTTGCGTTAAAATGCTGAATTTTATCAGCATGTTGCTAAATCTTCTTTTACTAATAATAAAGCTGAAAGTATGAATGTCTGGATCTTTGCCTATTACGCGCATAGCGCATAGACCGTTCGGCCAATTTTCATGAAATTTGGCACAAAAAGAGTTTGTAGCATAGAGGTGTGTACCTCGAAGCGATTTTTTGAAAATTCGATTTTGTGCTTTTTCTATTCCAATTTTAAGAACATTTCCAGATCAAAATTATCATAAGATGGACGAGCAAATTACCAAGTTATCAAAACGTGGAACCGTAACATGAGCAAGCCAATTGGCGAGAAGTTCATCATACATTATTTGTAGATATACAGGCGAACCAAAAGACCTTTTAATTTTCTACTACGGGCAAAGTCGTTCGGGTGCCACTAGTTAATGAATTTAGTTTAAATGCAATCTTGAAATTAGTCCCTTGTATCCTAACACTAATGACTGGAGTTCATAAAACATAAAATTACCGCTCTCATTCCCTAGTATTGCGGAAAACTTAAAAATTTGGTAACAGACGAGGAATAATCCCTGCCATCGTATAAAAAAAGATACAAAAAAAAAAAAAAAAAAAAGAAACCCAGAACCATTTTTTTTTTCAGCATTAAACTTCTACTACCACATCTAAGCATCTAAGCACAGAAACGTTATATTTAACCTATGAAGCATGTCAAACATTTTTTAGAGAACGAAAATAATATTTTTCTCCTTTCATTGCTGTATGCTTTAAGGTATTTTTTTTTCTTTTGTAGATTTTTCAACACAGACTAGTGTGTACAAATATAACATTTTACAAGAATATCAATTTAATTTTACTGCTATATGCAATAAATGCGCGCAGGCAATGATAAAATTTGTAAAGACACGCTTATGAATAAATAAAAATTCCAAGGATGAGCTAAAGTTCAAAGCAAAAGGACTATTAATGAATAGTGAACTTGAATGTTAAATCCATCAATATTAAACTAATTTTGAACACAGTGTCTCGTAATATTTCAATTCCATAAAGCGTTCTAATAGTTAGCTCAAAACTCTAAATATTTTATTTAAAATCTGTCTACTACTAAACAGTTGCTGATTAGACAGAATATTGCAGTTTTGGTTTTTAAAAACATTAATTTGGTGTGATTAGTAATGATTTTAGAAATTAACATATCCACTGGTTTTGCATAATTTACATCGTAAAACTCCACCAAAATTTCAAACATCGATTTGCGGTAACAAATAATGATTTTAGAAGCAAGTATAGGTTTTTTACCTCCATTTCGAAATTGTCATTTGATTGATCATATACATACAGATAGACGTACTTTAATGTTCACTTAAATAACATTTTAAAAAATGCCTTTAATTTAGAACAGAAAACAAAATTAATGTTTTACTTTTTCTGTGACATGCCAGGAGTTTAATAAATATTGCAAAATTTGAAAAAAAAAAAAAAAAAAAAAAATCTGTATAAAAATGGATGTATATGTATGTTCTTTATACAAATCCAGTTTAAGTTGGATCTTTCCCAAATTTGTCCGTCGATGTTCAGGAATTCCTATGGGATAGATTTCGGATTAAGAAACCCAACATAAAGAGATCTAAATTTAAATTTTAAGTCATAAAACTGCTCTTTTCTATTCGTTGATGGGAAATTTTACACTTTTTTCCCCTTTTATTTAAGCAGGATTATTAAACATGTGTCACTTGACACAACTTTTACTTCTTAAGGTAGACCATGCAACGCCGGGCAACGCAGCGAATAGCTTACAAACCATCATATCAATAAATATAGCTAAGAAAACAATGTATTGCAACAGTTGCAAAGGAAATTGATATTTCAATAGTTAATTAATTTCTGCCTGTATTCTTTAGTTTTTTACTTCCTTTTACAAAAAGGAAATAAAAAACTAAAGAAGTGAATAGTAAATATATGAAATAGTGAATAGTAAATATATGAAATAGTGAATAGTAAATATATGTGAACAGTACAATATAAAATACTTCCTTTAAAAAAAAAGGAAGTATTGTATTCGAAAAATAATTTTCACTCAAAAACCGACCTTAATTTCCATTTTGCTCACACCCGAATGAATGTTAAGTTTTTTTTGCGACTCGAACACACGTTGAAAAGTGCCTAAGAACGTATAGATACGCGAAAAATCCATTTTTACGATTCTCGAGTTAGTTACAATGAGTTTTCTCGTGACGTCTGTATGTACGTATGTATGTATGTGCGTATGTATGTCGCATAACTCAAGAACGGCATGTCCTAGACAGTTGAAATTTGGTACGTAGACTCCTAGTGGGGGTCTAGTCGTGCACCTCCCCTTTTGGTTGTATTCGGGCGTTTCTAAAAGGGTCTTTTGCCTCTGTTTTTGGGGGAAAACTTTGTTAATTTCGATGTAAACTCAAGTGGTGTTACAATTTGGCGGACACTTGCGATATATCGCCAGTCTTTTGGTCACCAAGTCTTGTCGCCAACTTGGCGATTTTTTAAAATTAAATTCGGTTTTAATTTGGTCATTGTTGGTGATATTTAAAGAGTAAACTATTGAATCACATTAAAATTGCCAATAATGGGAAAATGACATTAAATTGGATTAAAAGGAAGTCATGTAAGGCACACATCAGCTCGTTTAAATGGCTATGTTCCGTCCGACACAAAATCAGTTACTAGAACCCGAACAACCTACACCTCTCTCTCCCTTTTTGTGGAGCAATAACGTTGCATCTAGTTTATATATTTGGTTAAAATCATAAATTTCATCCATCTTCGCTCCTTTGATATAAGTAATTAATAAGCGATTGACAACGTACCCTTTTGCCAAACAGTGCACTCATTTTAAAATCATAAACTATTTATCAAAATTCCGTTGCTTAAGTTGCACAGCAAACTCCCAAATATCCGCAATTTTCTTGCAGTTTTTTGACGAAATTCCTGACTTCATCCACGCACCCTTGGTTATAAATTTTTTAAATCATCGTGATATTGATTTATCATTAATGGCTTTCTTAGAAGGAGCAATCGATCCTTCTCGGCAGAAGAGATAAAAAGAGGAAATGAAATATGATCAATTCATCACCTGAATTCTTTTGCAGAACCATCCATTGAAGAGGAGGATATTCATCATGTGTCAATAAGCAGATTTCAAGTCATTAGCCTCTTACCTTAGTTCTTTTCATCAAATCAATCCTTTAAGTTACACATAGAATATTTTAATGCTTTTTACTTAATATGGTGCTATAAATCATTTCATGCAGCTGGTTGTTGAACTTTAGATAATGTATTTTTGTCGTGTATTTTGTCCATACTGACATGCAAAAGGACATCTGTATATGAGCTGTTGTACGGTATAAAACGCGAAAAAAAAATTGAATTTTGAAATCTTGAATTCAAATTATGTTTTTCGCAATCACGAGTGTGTGTGTGTGTGTTTTGTGTGTGTAGGCGTGTATATATGTGTGTGTGTTTGTTTTATGTGTGTAGGCGTGTGTATGTGTGTGTGTGCGTGTTTGTACGTGTGTGTGTATGCGCGTAGGTGTGTGTGTGTGTGTGATGGTGTGTGTATATATTCGTGTGTGTGTGTGAAGGTGTGAGTGCTTAGGTGTGTGTATGTATGCATTAGTGAGTATGTAGGTGTGTGCATGTATGCATGTGTGAGTGTGTAAGTGTGTGTGAATGCATGTTTGCAGAATATCGACGCAATCTGGAGACTTAGCTCGCTATAGGAGCAGCATCGGGAGGGGCCGGTCGGCGGTGGTGCTGCAGAGGGAGGCGGGGGGGGGGAAATAAAATCATAGGAACGTCATTCAAAGCCCAAGTGGAACAATAAGCATTGTGATTGCTCAAAAAAATACCTGTTTAATGGTGTTGTACGAAAATGTGGAAAAGTTATAGATGTTTGGCATACTTTTCGGTGTTACTAATTGAAAAAAAAAAAAAAAACTGCAAATGGTTTGAAAAAAGCATGTATTTAAAAAGAATAATAATAATTTAAAAAAAAAACTGCAGCGGTATGTATAATATTAAAATTACTGTTTTTTATTTTCGCGATTTTCGCAAGACCGACCTTACTGCCAAAATTTAATATTTCGTCAAATATTTTTTCTTTAGCTTTCGGTTCTGATTTGATAAAATTCGCAAAATCTACTAAAGGTCACGAAATCACCAATCTTATCATTTTTGCAAAAATTACGGTTCGCGAAAATAAGTGCTTTTTCTGTACGTAAATGGTATTTTTGAAACATATTACCGGTATTTTTTAAAACTATTTTTTGTAATAATAGAAATGTAAGCTATTACTTTTATACCAAAATATTATCTGATGAAAATATCTCCGAAAAAGGCTTTTAATCCCTCCTTCATGCGAGGCAAATTAGTTGAGTCAACTTCCGAACGGGCGGTTATTAGGATGTGTAACCAGATACAAAATCGCCGGGCAAGTGTCACACGACAGTCAACTCATCGGGCACACCAGGGAAATGTGCCGCTGTCATTCTTATCTCGATGAGTTAAACCAACTTTTTAGTTGATTTAACTCATCAGGACATTGCCAAGCGTTTGCTCTACACGCGAGTAAACTAGTTGAGTCAAACCGATTCAGTTTTAGCAGCGTTCTTGAGCAGCTGATCCAACAAATTCAGCTTATTAGAAGTAAAGTTGATTCAACTAAATTGCTTCGTGTAAAGTCAAAAAAAAAAAAAAAAAAAAAAAAAAAATAAATAAATAAATAAAATATAGAAATAAAAATAAAAGCCCGTCAGCAAGTTGACAGGCAACATTTTGGAAAAGTTGAAGAATTGAAAAGTTTAGAAATTCAACTATTTCGTGTGCAGGAGAGCTTAACTGATGACTTGACTCAAGGAAAACGTCAGTAACCGATTAGTATTTGAAACGTTTCAAAAGCCCAAAGTCCTTGCTTGCAAAAATAATTTATAAACTTTATAACAGAATTTTCCTGAAGACTATCATTCAGTTTTGCTTTTGGTAACGGTTAAAGAGTACAGATGGGGGACAAAATAATATCAACACCTGTGAAATAAAGAAAAATCTTTATTAATAGGGGGTTGGATCACCCTTTGATTGAAGAACAGATTGAATGCGACGGGGGATAGATGCATAAAGGTCATGGACAACATTTAAAGGAATATTAAGCCATTCCTCCAGCAGAATGGTCTCTAATTCCGAAAGTCCGTACGGAGGTGGAAATCGGGAACGAAGTTTAGACTCTAAATATCCCCATAAATGTTCAATAATGTTTAAGTCCGGAGACTGAGGGGGCCAGGCGAGATGTTCAACTTACCTGTCATGCTCTTCGAACCATTCTTGGACACATCTGGCAGTGTGTATGGGGGCGTTGTCGTCTTGAAAGAGTGGTCGCTCTCCAGGGAACACAGTCTGGACAAACGGATGGACATGATCCTCTAGAATGCTCAGATAGTGATTAGATTTGACACGCCCATGCAGAATAACAAGTGGCCCAAGACCACGCCAAGATATCGCACCCCATACCATAATTGAGCCACCCTCATGCTTTACAGTCGGCAAGAGGCATTCAGGATTAAAGGCTTCTCAGGGCGTTTGCCAGACATAAACGCGCCCGTAGTCTGAAATAGGGTAAATGATGATTCATCTGACCATATTACCTGTTGCCACATCTGTGGGGATCAAACTTTGTGGATTCTGCACCATTGGCATCTCTTGAAAACATTAGTTGCTGTCACCAAGGGTTTTCGAATTGCCACTCTGCCATAAATGTTCGCAGCATGAAGTTCCCTTTTGACAGTTTTTGTTGAAACGGGGTCCTGGAGATGGCTGTTCATTTCAGATGTTATTTCGGATAAGGGATACTATGCGCTTCAAAGCTCTTCTATCCCTATCAGCAAGCTTTGACTTTCGGCCACTGTGGTGCTTTGAAGCCGTCGTCTTACCTTCTTTCGTGTATGCTGTCATAACCTCTGACACGGTACCTCTTGCACACCCCAAAAGCTTTGCTGTTTCCGTAACCGATGGTCCACTTAAACGCGCCCCAACAATCATTCCTCTTTGGAACTCTGTAAGATCTGACACCTCAACTTATTACAGAAATTTAGAACCAAGCACGCAACATTTGTGACTACTGTTGAGACACTGATAGGTTCCTCTTCACGCTCACCAGGTGGCAGACTTCTGTTGCAGGTGGCGTGGCTGTACTATAGGTGTGAAATACGGCATACTTTTTCATAGGTGTTCTTTTTATTTTGTCCCCCATCTGTATGTGTCCCACTCATTAAAGTATAAAAAAGAAGAAAAAGAAAAATATTTTAAGAAGCTTTAATGTTATATAATATGCATATTTAGCGTGTTAATTTATGCTATATATTTTTTTTCAGGCATTGCTGCGTGGTCAATAAGCAGCGATTCCGTCCACAAAAGATCTCAACCTAACCCGATATATCACGTAAGATATTTTCAAACTTCTTTTAAATTTAGAGAAGCATTTTCAATGCACCAAATGATCTTTGAGCTTAGGATGAAAAAATTACTTGGATTTATATTTGTGCTTGGAATTTCTTTAGAACAAAAAAGCATAAAGATAATCTCTCGTTTGAGAAAGGTTGGATTACATTCACCGTGATTCACTCTCTTCGATACAAACTGCTATATTAGTTTCCGTTGGAAAAGTTAATGAATTAACTGCGTAACTAAGTTAATGTACGAAATACAGACGCATAGAAAGATATAATTTGACAGAAATTCAATTTGGAAAAATGTCTGGGTCATCGCAAGAAGACTCTTAAACATTGGTTCTTAACAAAGGTTCTTAAGCATCGTAAATTCTTTCATTTGCTCAAATACCTAATGTGGTTATCTCATTCTCTAAACTTTCAAAATTGATTCAAAAAGGAGTTCAATTTTGAACTGAGCCTGAAAACATATCGATCCTCTAACGCAGTTATATTTCTAACGCAATCTTTAACGTACAAATGCACGGTAAAGCGTCCGTTAAGATACCACCGTCTGATAAGATATCGTATGGCATAAAATTGTTAGTTATGATAAGATAAAAATAACTTACTGCTTGAAGAATTATTTTAGAGGCAAACACCTTAACCATTAATGCTTTATTTAAACCGTTCCAACTACTTTGTAATGTATGTGAAACATTAAAAAATTAAACATTCAAACTTAAAGCCGGCAGGATGGTTCGAATCACTTTTATTAAATTAATGCACATTCATCAAAACCGGGGAGAGGCCTGGTTAATGTCAGACAATTCAGCAGCTGTTGCGCTTTTCAGGAAAATGCAAATTTTTCTAATGAGTTCCACAAGCGAACAAATATTTATAAAATGGCGCTGCGTTCTTCGCAGCAAGTTGGAATCCTAAGCGGGACATTAATGGCAAACAAAAGAATTTTTGCGTGTCATTATTGGTATTGTTTTGCAAGGAAAGGCCATTCGTGGATGAAACCCAGCAACATGTATTTTTTTTTGCTAATTACAGAGTTCATTTTGTGAGGCTGTATTTTTATGAAAGTTTAAGCGTTTCAAAGATCTAATCTACGGAACTGCTAAAACTTATGTCAGAGTTTTTAATTAATTATGGACTTTGATTAAATTAGTATAGTTTGCACGTAAATTTTTGCGTTATGCGTATAAGCAATGATCTGCTCATAGCGTTAAGACAGATAAAAGAATGTTCGCCTAATGAAAAGTTTTTAATATTTTTTGTGAACAAATATCTTATTTTGTGTAGTAATTAGGCAATTTCCACGTACTTTAAAATTGACGTAAACTGTTGAGCAGGAGTTTTATCAGTTTTAAATCTTAATGAGCCCTTGAGTTTTTTTTTTTTTTTTTTTGTTACGGCGCATTTGACCGTAGTTTTCAAAAGTGCTAGAGCTTTTTAATTCCCGTTTTCGGTAGAAAACTAATTTTCAATGAACATATGTTTTAAATTAAAAAATTACAAAATAGGTAATGGTTAAAGAGAAAGATATTAACAGTTTGATTAAATTAGGGAAAATTGTAGTTGCGGGAGTTTATGTAAATTGATTTATTACTAAAGCAAATTTCGTTAAGTACATTTTATGAAGTTTAGTTGAATCAAACGTAATATTTTGGATATAAATATGATTTTTTTCCTACTCGACCTGTTTCAGCATCAGCGTTAGCTACTACAAACAAACTTAATTAGTTATTACTACCAATATTTGTGAGTAAATATTGTTTCCACATGTGAGTATATTGGGACTTTCGTCTTTCACTTACATTGCAATTATTATACGAAAATATACGCAACAAGCACCTATATTACAATATTTATTCGTTCATTTCAAATTTTTGTTTGGAAACTATTAAAATCTCTTGTAGTATTCATGTACATCAATATTAATATATTATTTATTTATTTCACTAATTTTCGTTTCGAAACTTTTGGTATATCTTCTAAACGATTTTAGTACAGTACACTCCCGATTATCCACGGAATAGGGAGGCACGATAAATCAGGACAAGCAAATTTTTGGATACCCCCCCCCCCGCAAAACTAGGTAAAAACGTTGTCAGTGTATGCATTAGCTTGAAAATATCAATAACCCTTGCATGCATTTTTAACGCAACTATCAATTTATAAGGTCAGAGTTCCCTACTTATTGCATTTTTATATCCCATCATCGATTGAACGGAAAAAAACTAATTTTTAACGGAAGAAGATAAACGTAATAAGACAAAAATTTCGCGAGGGAAATTCAGAACAAGGAAGCATTTGAGCGACTGCTTTGCTCGGAAAGGAAATGGCACTACGGAAGAAGAAAGATGTAATAACGTTTTAATAGTTTTTTTAAACAAGAAAGATTATGTGCAAATTCCCTTCGTACGGGTTTGTCCGTTATTAGTCAAACGACGGGTTAAAAGCGCTTCCTCCTGCAAAGAATGAAAATTGGACATTAATGTTTACAACACACGGTTTTGCTCCAAAAATCTTTTGTTATGAAAATTGCTCAACTTTAGGAGATTGAAAATTTTGCGAAACAAACGATTAATGAAGCTTAGGTTTTATTAATCGTTAATGTTTAATGATGTTTAATTTAAACATGTCATTACATCCATTTGTGTACGAATATTTAATGCAAGAACATGCATGGAGTACTTAATGTAATTGCAAATTTTAAGTTCCTTGTCAAACTGTTTCGACAATGTAGAATGCAGTTCAGCTCACTGAATTGGAGTTAATTATACTGTCTGCAAGGACATCTTTCTTCCGTTATTTTGGTATGAAATATATAAAACAAAGGCTGATTCAAATTATTGCCGCAATGACTCTGTCTGCAAGGACATTTTTCTTCCGTTATTAATGTATAAACTGTATAAAACAGATGCTGATTCAAGTATGTTTAGATAAATTCTTATTGCAATTCAATAATATAACAAGAATTTATTTTTACAATGGTAAAAGGGGCAGCAGCACCCTCTGATAATAAATTTAAATAAGAAAAAGTAAACAAAATTAAATTTTGTTGGTTTGTTCTTTTTGATTTTTGTGGCTTAAGAGTTTTAATAGGCTGCACTGTGCCAGACGATAATGAAAGCGGTAGCGAAAGAATTATAGTACCAAACACAAAGTAATAAAATAGCCTGAGGTATAAGGACATTTTTTTCTTTTTTTTTTGAACTAAAAAAAAATAATAATTTGAATTTTGACGTCTTGAATTCAAATTATGTTTTTCGCAATCACGAGTGTGTGTGTGTGTGTGTGTGTGTGTGTGTGTAAGCGTGTGTGTTTGTGTCCAGGCATGAGTGTGTGGGTATGTGTGTGTGTGTGTTTGTGTGCGTGTGTTTGTGTGCGTGTGTGTTTGTGTCTGTGTGCAGGCATGAGTGTGTGAGCATGTGTGTGTATATGTATGCGTGTGTGTTTGAGTCTGTGTGCAGTCATGAGTGTGTAGGCATGTGTGTGTGTAGGTGTGTGTATATATATGCGTGTGTTTGTGTCTGTGTGCATGCATGAGTATGTGTGTATGCGTGTGTGTTTGTGTCTGTGTGCAAGCATGAGTGTTTGTGTGTTGGTTTATGTGTGTGTGTGTGTTAGCGTCTGTGTGCAGGCATGAGTGTGTGTGTGTTTATATATGTGTGTGTGTGTTTATATATGTGTGTGTGTGTGTTTATATGCGTGTGTGTGTATGTATGCGTGCGTGTATGAGTGGGATATGGACGCAACCTGGAGACTGTTTTCGCTAGAGGAGCAGCATCGGGAGGGGCCGGTCGACGGCGGTGCTGCAGAAAGGCGGGGGAAAAATAAAATCAGCGTAACGTCAAGGACAGTCAAATGAGAACAATAAGCAATCGTAATTGCTCAAAAAAAAAAAAAAAAGCCCTAAATACACATAGAAACGAAGTTTTAAATTTTAAGTAACAAAGTGAAAGAATAAACTGAAAAATAATTCCGAGTAACAGAAAAAACAAAAACAACGAAACAAAGACGAAACGAAAACAAGGACATCAAGACAAACACAAAATTAGAGACCTAAAAGGCAATCTCCTGAAGGAAAGGTTTAAAACTTGGAACATAAGCTTAAGAGACTACATAGGAAATTTGACATACATTGATTTTGATGGAAAGTTCAATGAACATTTATGTTTATTAAGTGTAATGAGAAGTAAAGGGAATGTGGGGGAGAGTGAAATAGTTAGGATAACTTACCTGTGGCATTGAAACATAGTTTTTACTTCATTTTACAAAAAAGGAAGTTTGTATTCGCGTACAAATTTTCACCCAAAAATCGGCCTTAATTTCCATTTTGCTCACCCCCAAATGAATGTTGAGTATTTTTTCAAACCGGCCGCACGTGGATATATGCCTAAGAACGTACAGACACCGGAAATATCCATTTTGACGTTCCCCGAGTTAATTACAACAAGTTTTCTCGTGACGTCTGTATGTATGTATGTACGTATATGCGTATGTGTGTGTATGTGTGTATGCATGTCGCATAACTCAAGAACGCAATGTCCTAGAAAGTTGAAATTTGGTACGTAGACCCCTAGTGGGGTCTAGTTGTGCACGTTCTTTTTTAATTGCATTCGTATGCTTCAAAGGGGGTCTTTTGCCTCATTTTGGGGGAAATCATTGTTAATTTCGATGTAAACTCAAGTGGTGTTACAATTTGGCGGACACTTGGTGATATATCGCCAGTCTTTTGGTCGCCAAGTTTTGTCGCCAAATTAACTACAAATTTGGCGATTAAATTTTTTTTTTTAAATTTAGTTTAAATTTGGCTACTGTTAGTGATATTTAGAGAGTAAACTATTGAATCATATTAAAACTGCCAATAATGAGAAAATGACATGAAATTGGAGTAAAAGGAAGTCATGTGATGCACACATCAGCTCGTTTATTTTTTGCAATACAGTTGTATTTTCAAAAATAAGTGGAAAATTTGCACTTTTTTTAATGGAATAAAGTTAAAATAAAATATTTCCTTAATGAAATATTTTCCATTTGTTCATTAAAAAGAATTGTGGTCAAATGAATGAGTAAATAAAAGAATAAATGAAAAGATAATGAAACAATAAACGGATAAATAAGAGAATCACTTAAATTTTAAAACTTAAATTTTATTCGCAGTATCTATAAGTAACCATAATCTGAGGTATTAGTAAAAAAAAAAAAAAAAACTAATGCATAAATAACAACATAGCAACCCGCCGACCAAATGTCCCACGTCGCGCTGACATCACATGCTCTGTACGCCAAGAAAAATGGGGATCCATGCGCATAAAAAAATGACGTTAGTTTGGCATCGATCTTCTAAATCGTGAGTGATTCAATTAAATCTTAGCTAATCGCAATTGCTGATAAACGATTGAATGTGGTTTTTACTATTTTCATTTATTTTTGAAACATAACTATGATTTACTAAATGGAGCCAACCACTATTTAATTAACATTGATTCATTTTGGATTTGCCTCACAAATTGAAGTTCCACGGAAAGTTACGGATTACTCCTGAAAGAGATAATACAAATCAAAATTAGAATTCAATGCAATTCACATAAAAAAGAAAAAAAAAACGCATCGTAAAATGGGTTAGGAAAATTGTCCTCGTCCATTAAACGAAAAAAAGCATTTCTGTTATCTAATACAGACACCGGCGAAAGCTAAAGCCGCTAATTTCATTTTTAGTTTATTAAGAAAAAGAAGGGGTACTTCTTTTTGCAACAGTTCAGTGTAATGAACCGTACCGTTGCCGCCGCTGTCGCACATCAACGCGTTCGCTAACAAGCGAGATAACAATGTATTAAAAGGCACTTTCGTTGAAAAGTAGTGTATTCAAAACTAAAGCAGGTCGCTATTTGTTTGTTTTTCTATTATTAAGGAAATGTATCTGCTTCTAAACACTTTAAATGTATTAATTGCTGCTTGATGTTATGAAATTCTTTCTGAAATGCTTTGAGTCTAAGCATTGAAAAGTGAAATCAAGTAAATAAAATGATAAATAGGAACACAATGAATAACAATCTTAGCATAATACTGTGTAGCATTAACCCTATTTGTTAAGCGTGCAGTAGGGTGGGTCAATTTTTTTTTAATTTCATAATGTTAAGGGGCAGGGGATTAAAAAGGTGCTTAATGGTCTCAAACTAACATGTGTGAAATTTTATTCCATTCTGATAAGTCTTTTTGCCTCCGGATTGAGTTTGAAGTTTGGATTTCCTTACCCAAATAGGATACGTTCCACGTAAGATTGCAATAAGAATAAATGTTACTTCGTTTACAGAAACAAGTGATGAAACTTTCATTTTGCACCTGGTTTAAATTCACACTTGTTATTTTAGGTGTTAAAATTGGCTGAAATGTGTGAATTAGGTCAAACGTTCCCTGCCTACTCTGCAACGTAAATGAACAAGATATGCTAAAAATCTACCTTTTGAAATGTAGCAGCAATCTTTTGAAATCTTATCAAAAAATAACTAAGAAAATAATCAGAATCATTTTACCAAGCTAGTAAATTACTATTTGACACTTCATCTTGCAAATGCAAAAATGTTAACGACTACATTTGTCCGGAAAAAAAAAAAAAAAAAAAAACATGAGAGAGGGAGAGAAATTGCAGCTTCATTGCATCTCTTGCATCTCTTCTATCGTATACAGACAGTAAGGATGAATTCAAGGGGCCGATTCAAGCTTCAAACTATAAACGCTTATATCAATAAATTTACTGCTACAAGCAATACAGGGGACTTTAATTTGCTTTCACGGACATGTGATAGATACGAAGTATCCGACAGGGCTGGAGTAGCTATTGCTTCAACAGTACTTTACTCCACCACTTCAGAAATTCTTGAGAAAAACATGCCTCATCGGAAGCGCAAAAAAGCACGAAAATCTGCACTGTTAAGAGCCAAAGCCTAGCAAAATGTCTCATGTTCTATGGCTAACTCGTGATAATCGAATTCTACGTTTGCGTGTGTCAGTGGAATCTCCTTCTGAAAATTTAATAATTCTTGCTATTTAAGTCGTCAACGTTTACGTTCCAACGTGGTTTGCTACCAAAAGTCACCCTTTATGTGCAGATTGGCTCGGCAGCTATTCAAAATCACTGCAACTAGATATTTATCCACTGAGTTGAAGTGTAAAATAGATCCCGCAATCCAAAGAAACAGTGTTTTCGTATGTCCTAAAACCTAATTTATTACAATGCTGACAGTCTTGGAACAGCACATCCGCGAATTTACAGCCTGTTGGATTTCGGAAGCTCGAAGTGTTCAGCAAAATATACTCCCAAAAGACAACTTTTTCACATTCTTATTTTTAAGTTTGATGCAAAATCTTACATTGATCTCAATGACTGGAAAAATGTGTCTGATTCACCAATACTGAAATCAATCTGTGAAGAAGATATTCAACTGTTCGTTTCAGGCAAAAAAGAACTGTTTACTATTCCTGCCATGCCATGCACACAGGCTATTGAAAGGCAGGGGTGCTCCCCAAGGGGCTTTATGGAGCAAACTGTGGCATTAAAATTTTTAAGAAGGTTGATTTTAAAAATTTTTTTTGAGGGGGGGGGGTATTGCTCGGGGGGTACTTTCCAGTATGTGTTTGGGGGGGGGGTGCCACCACCCTATTGGGATGGCATCCCTGTGGAAGGGCAGTTAAAATGGACATAAGTTTCAACTACATTGAGCAAAAAGAGAAGCTTTAATAAAGATTCAACTGGAGTCCCGGAAACTTATGACAAAACTAGATAGTAAGGACTTTTAAGCTTTTTTAAGATGAATATTTTTAACTTTGAAAATTAGTGATTATCATAAACGTTTTCTTTACTGATAATAAAGCTGAAAGTCTCTCTGTCCGGATCTCTGTTAGTCAGGATCTCTGTGACGCGCATAGCGCCTAGACCGTTCGGACGATTTTCATGAAATTTGGAACATAGTTTGTAGCATGGGGGTGTGTAACTCGAAGCGAATTTTTGAAAATTCGATGCGGTTCTTTTTCTATTCCAATTTTAAGAACAAAATTATCATAAGATGGACGAGTAAATTACGAAATTATCATAACGTGGAACCGTTACATGGGCACAAGCCAATTGGCGAGATACGAAATTATTATAACGTGGAACCGTAACATGGTTACAAGCCAAATGGCGAGAAAATTCACCATACATTATTTGTAAATATACTGGCGAACCTAAAGACCTTTTAATTTTTCTATTACGAGGAAAGTCGTGCGGGTACCACTTAAATAAATGATTAATACTTGGATAACCTTAAGTTGTTATATGTATTTGTAATTTTCTTTTTCAGTTTTTTTATGAAAACAGACTTTTTTCCTTAGATACGGATTTTTCAAACTCAATCCGCAGGCAAAAAATAAACTCCTAATCGAATGAAATTTTATACATAACCGTAAAACGTCATTTGGCACCTTTTTCTTGCCCTGCCCGATGGAAATCAGGAACTTCTTTTTTTTTTTTTTACTACAGGACGATGACCCACTCTAGCGTGCAGTATAACATATTTGAGACTCATTGATTTAAAAAAAAAAAAAAAAAATGGTATTTTTGTCACAAGTTTCAAATGAAGCGTTGTTTAACTAACGCTTTACTTGTTAACATGTTTAACATTATTTCACTGAATAAGTTCTATACTTTTTAATCTAAATGTCTATGTGTTCATTTGTTAGCTTCAGACTTGAAAAAGGTTTTTTAGATGGTGCAACCTTCTTATAAAAGGATTTTTTGATAAGGTTCCGTTTAAAAATCGCATTATTGTTTTTGTTTTGCCAAGTTCAATATCTAGAGAGGTAGTAACTTGCTTGAAATCGGAAGATGAAAAAAATAAAGTCAAATAATAATAGTAATAAAAAGTTTTAAAAAATTTTGCAGTACAATTTAAAAAAGTTTATGCAAAATTACAATAACAAAAATACAATAGCATTTTCAATAGCAATGAGAAATATAAATTTCTTGGTTTTTTACTTCGACGAGCGATCAGTTTTCTGAAAAACCGATTAGTTCCAATCTCATATCTTTTGCGTGGACCCTTAAAATGTTGCACTCGACTATCTCTTTGAGTTTTGGTTGCTAATGTTTCAAATTCTTTGTAGTGGAATTATTTTTCAATTGAAATTATTTCACTAAATATGAGTTAGGGGACATAGGGGCCATATGAAAAGTTAGATATCGCATTTTTTCACTGATTTCCATTTTTGCTTCAATCAAACTTTCAATACCGAAACTCTGCAACTTATTTTGACAATTTTTTTACAATTGGAAGTATGAATCTAGGGTCAACTGTTGCGAAAATAGCGGTCCTACAAGTTTAACGGGGACCTGCTGTAAAGGAATCATTATGTATCATATAATGTCAAGTATTACATTTCTAAAAAATATTTTTTCTTAAAAAGCAATGCTTTTTTTCACCCATGTTGCGGGTGTGACTGTACTGTCACACCCATCTTTTTTAATAAATAACTAAATAAAAAAAACGTTGATACTTTAATGGTTCCCTTTTTTCAAATATGTAGCAATCAAAAGCCGAAGTTTAAAGTTCCGGGAAAAAAGTGCAATAATATGCGTTATGAAATTACGCAATCATATGCGTAAAAATGTTAATCACACCCGCGCAAATGGATAGAGCAGAACACAACTGGAAAGTGTCGTAGATAAAAATAATTAACGTATGAAATGTAAAAATTTTAAAACCGTGTATTCATAAGTGACGTACATGTACGCAAAAAGTTACATGTGAGGCAGTGAGAAGCAAACGGATGTAAGAGTACATTTTCAAGTTTTGAGTAAAACGCGCTCAAAGATAACTTCCTAGGTAGACTTTCATTGAAAAGTTTTTCGAAATAATGCTGTATAGCAGCACCTACCAGGACTACTAGTTCTACCTCTTGCCCCAGGACAGAGGAGAGGTTAAACTACCGTTTGCACTGGTTATCTCCAAATTTTGTAAACTTCACAAAACGTTTAAATTAGGGATGCGACGACTAAGGGGTAGTAATCGGTAATGGGACACAATCAGTCACTTCGCCTATTATTCATAATCGGCCAATTTTTTTCTATCAATCGGTGAAAAAAGTACTTTTAAAATGTAATTTCTTTTAAGTGAATCGATTATTTCAGCAAGGGCATAAGTCCAACCAATGCAACTTTTCAGGAATCAATAAAAAGTGATTATTTCATTTAGAAATGAGCTACATTCTACAAATTTTTTTATGACTAATCTAGCCACAAGTAAGATCATTACCTACCTTAAATTATGTTTCGTTTCATCACTGAAATTAATTACTATTTATTTTTTAATTTGGACTTATGCCCTTTCTGCAATAAATATCGTGAAACAGGGGCGGCATTTCACCATTTCATTTGGGGGGTCAAGTTTCTTAAATATGTATAACTCCAAAGCGAAACCAAACACACATTAGCTAACAAGAAGTTGTAATAAAATCGGTTTAGTATGAATAAAATTAGTGTTTAGAAACAATTAAAATTTTGATTCATTGACTAAAAAGTTATCATACAAAACATCTCGCTGCTAAAGTTTTTATACCTTTTGGAAAAGTTATAATGCATGATTTTTGGAATTCGGAAGAGCAGGGAATCGTGTTACTAATCCATCAGTGCCCAATGTCGTGCTGTTATTTTGACAGTTCAGCTAAATGGAAAAGGTATCCCCCCCCCTTTGTGCTTCGAAAATAGATCTCTAACCTTCTGAGACATAAAAAAAAATCTTTCTCTACTAGCTGAGCTGATTGTAATAGTTAAAAAATAATTGAAGTAACACAAAGTTGCGTATGAAAACACTTTTTATATCTTGCACTTCAAAATCACTCAGGCTACTTCAAAAACTGTGAGGGGCTTAAACTTTTCATCATTGAATAATCTAGTCATGTCGGCGCTCTCAGCTTCAATGAGATATCATCTGCATCCAGCTCCGTTATTCACTATTCCAGACTGATGAGTCCATAACAAGGACGAAACTGCAGTCTCTGGATGTGAAAACTATTCTGTCGGTATACTGCTTGTAATTTTTCCTGCCTCATGCTAAAAATTTTACTCATAGTTGACACATTTTATCTTTCGTTTTCAAAACTAATCCAGATAACCATAATCCCAGCCAACCATACAGAAAAATAATTATCATCAAATCTTGAGTTAATTTCATTCGAAACTGAATCTATCACTTCATACAAAAGGACTTCACATCATCATGTGGATTTTTCTCTCTCTCTCTCTCTCTCTCTTTTTTTTTTTTTTTTTGCGCCTCTTTAAAGTTGGCTCGGATGAAGAATTTTTTTGAAAAATTTCACAATTGATTGAAGTATACATCTATAAAAAATCTGTTTTCAGTTTCAATTGTAGATTGAACTGTGGTAGTATGGTGCACAGATCAATTGTAGATTAAACTGTGGTTTGAATAGTGGAGTAGCGGATTGAAGAAATAGATTTTGATAGAGTAAAGCATTTTTCAAAAACCTTTTCCCGATGCAAACAAATTTTATAAAAATTCAAACGAAGTCATACATGCTAAAAAGCATGAGTTTTTTCACCATTGAAAGAATCGTTTTGCAATAATTCTTCCAGTCGTCAAATCACTGCTTGAAGTTATAGAGAAATGTTTTTATCGTTTTAACTCTTGAAGATTATCTTGTGTCACTCCGCGATTGCATAATTATAGAGCCTCATAAAAGGTATTTGTTGATATGTCTTTTTTATTCAATAATCACATGCATTTTTAAGAAGTTTCTATGGAAGCATCATAATGTATTGAGCAGCTGAAACGTGTTTCCAGCAGAAGAAAGCGATGAACACTCATTAAATAAATATACACTTAAAAAACGAGCGTAAAAGTCAATGTAAAATATCAAGAAATTTTCTTGTGAAAACCATGCAGCCACACCACTTTTCACGAGCTTCTCATATTGGACATACCATTGTTACACTGGGCACATAAGAGTAAAATTATTAGCCTATATGAGGTAATGTCTTCTTTAGTTAAAATTAACCATGGTTCTCGATCAGTTTTATATGTTCTGAAAAAGCCGAAAATACTTCATGAATTTCTAAGTCATCATCCAAATAACGAGAAACACTTTTTCTAGTCTGAGAATGTGTCGAGTTTCATCAAATAGTTGCTGAGAACCAGCGAGATTTCCTTTAATGAACATTGATTTCCGACTTGCATAAATTGAATTCACCCATTTTCTATCATTCAGCTCAAAAAATTTGGGGGTGCGACCGCCCCTTCATGACCCCCCTATTTGCCGCCCCTGTCGTGAAAGACTAGTTTAAAGTGCTGAAAATGTAAATCAAGTGAAACAGATTTGTTTTAAACTGATTTATGATAATAAAAAAATAATATAACAAAGTGACAAAAATAATTAGTAATATATAAGTCCATATTCATAAAAAAAGTATTTTATGAAATACATCGTGTATTTTCCTCTTTCTCTCGTCTTTTTTAATGAAATAATAAAATCTGGTGTAAAAAAATGAAAAAAAAAATTAACTGAGATAAAAAATGAAAAGTTCTAAATGTGTATAAAACTATATTCATATTCGTATTCATCAAACATATCCTCCATGGAAATCATTTTTTCTATCCTTCTCTTGTCTAGTTTTGTGTTCCAAGTTCGATGTACATATTAGTATGATTATGTTCAAAATTGCATTGAATAATGAACTTGATATTTGTTATTTCATCCAACAATATAAAAATTTTCTCTTTATACTCAATACTGGCAAAGGTAGTTCAGCCTACAAGCGTTACTTTGCAATATTCTCTTGAAAATCGTCTATAAAATGCTAGACTGAAACCATTCCTTTGATGTTCTATCGAATATTTAAACATCTTGAATGTTGATAACTGAAAACAATTGTCGCCCATTAGCATCTTTTTCCAAAATCTCTATTTGAGAGATAAGTTCTCTTAAAAAATGAAGGGCACCTGTTTAAGCAGTTACAGATTTCGTTGCTTTCAGCAGATTTGACGGTGAATCTTGATATAATTTCAGGATTTCACTTATAAGAGATTAAATTTCACATGGATATAATCTGTCATATCTGTTTAACATTTGCTTTACTTTCCGAAACTCCCTGTCGCAAAGGACAAACGAATGTCCTCTCAGAGAAAAGTCACCAATCTTGTTAAATTTCTTCAGTGTTATTTCTAGAAAAAGTCTCCTGCAGTGTTGTTCTTATTTTGACGAGTGTATATCACACTGAAAGCATACAGTTTTTTCGCAGTTCCTAGAGTGATGTTAATAAAACCCCTGAGAAATTATCGAATTTCACTCTAAACCCGTAATTTCGAACCCCCCTCTAACCCCCCGAACTGACAAACCTACTATTACCGAAATTCTGCTAGATCAAAGGAGTTATTTGTTTTTACTTCATTAGGCCAAAAAATCTAGTTCTTACGATCTTGCCATACCGCCTCAAGCTCATGGGTCTCTGGAAGTCCCCTCGTTACCTGTCTCTGTACGATAAACTGTGTGCAAAGACTAGTAAGCATCCTTACTTTATGATGCCTTCTGACTGGATGTTAAAACAATTCAGCTTTAATGCCAATTATAACATTGTGTTTCAGTCCAGAGAGCAATGGAAGGATGTACAGGATATCATTGGCATTGCACACGAAATCTGGTTTACAGATGATTCCAAGACTGCGTCTGGAACTGGTTCTGGTGCATATTGCAGCAGCAATAACACTAATCTGTGCTTCTCTTTAAGGAAGCTTGCTACTGTCTACCAGGCAGAAACTTTAGCCATATTGGCTTGTGTAAAGAACTGCCTAGAACGATGCATAAGCGGGAAGGTTATCAGAATATTCTTTAATAGCCAAGCTGTGTTGAAAGCTCTCAATCGTAACTGTTTTACTACCAAAACCGTTTGGGAGTGCCATAATGCATTGGTAAGACTAGCTGGCAGTAATAGGGTTTCCCTTTACTGGGTTCCTGGTCACCGTGACATTGTAGGTAACGAATTGGCAGATCAGTTAGCTAAGCAGGGCTCCAATATACCATTTATGGGACCCAAGCCTGTCCTCTGCCTGCCCTACAATGCAGTAAGGAATACTGCAAAGAACGTTCTTATGGACGAATCATATGGCCTGTGGTTTCAGTCCGAGTCTCAAAGACAGGTCAAGACTCTGAACCAGCAACCTCCCTGGCTCAGGTCCAAGGAACTGCTTAACTTGAGCAGGAATGAGATCAAGAAGTCTGTTGGGTTACTAACTGGACACTGCTCTCTTAATAGGCACCTTAATCTAATGCGTGTTACCGTTCTTCGTGTTTAGTGCAGAAAGGGCATAAGTCCAAGACTTATGCCCTTTCTGCACTAAACGAAAAATGTGACCCAAAATAAAGTGCTTTGGTGCTCAAGGATTGATTTATCTGCTACACCAGTCGATGTCTCTACATAGAAATGTGGAAAAACCACAGCTAACTCAATTTTGAAAAAAATGTGACTTACGCTCTTTCTACAATAATCGATTCAAGTATTCTTTGAGCAAGAAACTGTCATGAAAAAAGTTTTTTGTTAAGAGCGAAAGAATGAAATTTTCTGTAACATATGTGTACTGACTGAAAACAAATAATGAAAAAAAAAATGCATAAAACTGAACAAAATATTAAAAGATGGTCTTTACGGCTGACATTCACTTAACATTATTATGAACAATTAAATCCCAGTAATTTTAAATTGTAATGCAAAAATATGAGTATTTTAGCATTGAAAGAACATTAACTTTTTCTTTCTGACTCATATAGTATATTCCCCCTTACGCAAAATTTTCTTTCACTTGATTTTACTATTTTACTTATCGTTTGATTTTTAAACCTTTCATGCAGAAGCTGTATTCACAATTCAAAGCTCGAATACGCTACCTTGCGGTGATTTAAGAAACTAAGGAAAGAGGTGAAAGATTCCGTTCCGCGTTTTTACATCTCTTTCTAGATAGGATAGAATATCCCACAAGTCTTAAAAAATGCATTTACAAAGAACAATTGAGAAAAAACTCACAATCACGAGGAAAAATTTTTATTTACTGAACTTGAAAGCAGGTTATACACTACAGCATGTGTTTGTTTTATCTCTTTCAGCTGCCATTAGCCAGCGACCGCAGCGCCTTCTATAGTTAATTGGAATTTGGATTTTTAAAAAAGAATTAAATGGTAACGTTACTTTTGAAATGAACCTTTGAATGGAACAGCTTTGAAACTCTAATCGGCAAAGTTTTGTGCGACGAAAGTGACGTAGTTGTTTTGTGTGACACATGTTCTCTTCTCGCTTTCTTTCTTTCTCGTTGTTCGTAGTTGCGTGTACTGCGTTGATTACAGGTGTTGGTTGCCTACATAATATTCGTTAAAAAATGTGTGCATAACCAACGCAATTCGAGTATTGTTTAGTGTTTTCGTTCTTTATAATCTACTTTCTTCATTAAAACATATATTTTAATGTGAATATGGGTGAAACGTCTTGACCGGGACGCGATTCGAAGTCCAATGGGTTCGGAGCATGGTGCTGTGCCGACTGAGCCATTGTGATTGTCAGACAGATTGCACTGCGCGGCAATATTATTATGAGAACAGAAACAATAACTATTCTTCTTAAGAACGAAGATGGTCAGTGACACATGTGTATGTAGTTTTATGTAAATAAATAAATCATAAACACAATCTATGCTATTCAAAGTGATTGATGAATAATTAAAATGTTTCCCTGCAATACAAAAGTTTCCCTTTCATCGTGTGTCTTTATGATACTCACTGTTTTTTTTTTTTTTTTTTATTTTTTTTAAAAATGTTTTAACAAATGTGCCCATATTTTCAAAGTTGCAACAGATTTCATATGGGGCAGTGAGAAGCAAAGGGGTATAAGTGCCCAAACATTAAAAACTTAAAGATAATTAGTAAAAATAATGTAGGTGAACCTCTCCTCTGTTTCCGTGCAGGAGATAGTACTAGTAGCCCTGCTAGATGTCGCTATACAGCATGATTTAGAAAAAAAAATTCAATGAGCGCCGCCTACCTAGAAAGGACCGAAATTTTAAACACGTTTTACTCAAAACTTGAAACTGTCCATTTACATCCCTTTGCTTCTCACTGCCTATATAATGATGATACTTTTTCTTGCCCTCTATTTTTAGCATGGTGCTTTAAATTTAATATCAAATAAAAGCTTTGTATTAAGGAGAAATTAATAATGAAAAAAGAAGCTGCAAAGTGAAAAGTGTCTGCTTAGACTACTAGCTAAGCATTTGAATTCTCATGCCCAGTTAACATAAGTATGCAAATAACATCAGTATGTTCATTAACAATAGTACGTAAAATCGACTTACAGAAACTGAAGGAAATTTTGAAATACTATTTTGAAAAAAAAAGTTATGAAAGTGGAGAAAATACAATTATCATTTGGAAATAAACAAGTAACTGCTTCCAAAAACAAAATTGTTGAACAAAAGTAAATAAATAAATAAAATATGAATAACAAAATAAATAATATAAAATATAAAAAACAAAATTCTTCATTGTGATCATTAATCGGCTCCGATCTCGAACAGTCGATTAATACGTAATCGGTAATCATTTAATTTCCTAATCGGTGGCTCTAGTTTAAATACAAAAGCCCATTTCGTCTGGGGTGTAAAAACTCTACCTCAGCAGTTAAGAGTTAAAATATTTATTTCTTTCCCTTTTCAAACCAGTAGATACTGCGTGGTTCAAAAATCGACCAAGGAAATATATTAATTCTTCGTTTAAACCTTAGTTACAAATAATATACTATAAAAAAAATACTATTCGCAAATAATTGTTTACCGACAGCGCAAAGTCTTAATTGCAACAAAGTAATTATATAAGAAAAATTATTAGTGTTATATATTATCAAGATAGTTATTTTCAAACATTTTTGCACCGCAAAAGAAGAATAAAGGAAATTTCGTATGAACTATGACGCCAGGGAAAGGTAGTTATTCGTTCGAAATGCATTTACTTTCTCTTAAATAGCTACCGGACCCAATATTTGTCAACCTCGGAATTTAAATTAATTTTTTACTACTTTAGCATGTGACAAATAGTTTGAGAAAAATTTCCATTAATTAACTGAAATCGCTTAACTGTAACAAGGAGCCAGTAAAACATCATTAAATAACGTGATAAATTGATCCAGGCGACGTAGTTTGGATGTAAGCCACGTGTCAAGAATTAAAGCCCAAAACTTAAAGGAAATATTTATCTGCTTTTTGTTCTTCGTCTCCTCTTTATAATCTTTCTTTTCTAAAGGAACCGTTTTTCTTACGTCAAAAATACGGTTATCGTCTCTCTCTCTCCAACGCTGACGCTTAGTATTGATCGCAGACGATTTATTTCGAGTGTTGTTTTTTCGCAGAGGTGTTTCGCGAACTGAAGTGAAGAGATAGAGTAAGCAGCGAATAGAGGATTAAGTTTGCTCTTTCTCACTGATTTAAACAAAGGTTTACTTTCTCTAAGGGTTGTTTGTCCCGAGGGCAGTTTACGATATACTTCAAAGGGGCTGCTGAATCCCAAATGGTGACATTCTTTTGAAAGTTTGATTCTTTTTTTCATCTCTTTGCAACGTTGGGACATGACGACAATTGTTTGGGTGGGAAAATTAGCTAAATGTTTTTCTTTAAAATGTATTAAGGACGTCGTCCCAAGGGAAAATGGATTCCATTCAGTTGCTTTGATTTTCGATTAAAAAGCCACTATAATTGTTATCATCTAGCTGTTTTTTATTGAGATTGTTGTCTGTGCTACAAATTCACATAATTTGTGATGAAATTCTTTTTTATTTATTTTTAAGAAAAGAAAAGGTAAAATATTTCATACTAGTGGTACCCGCACGGCTTTGCCCGTAGTTGAAAATTAAAAGGTCATTTGGTTTGCTTGCATATTTACAAATAATGGATGACGAATTTCTCGCCAATTTGCTATGTTCATTTGCTTGCCCATGTTACGGTTCCACGTTATGATAATTTGGTAATTTACTCGTTCACGGTGGGATAACTTGCTTGGTAAAATTTTCTTAAAATTGGAATAGAAAAAGAACAAAATCGAATTTTTGAAAAATCGCTTCGAGGTGCACATTCCCATAGTATAAACTAATTTTGTGTCAAATTTCATGAAAATCTGTAGAACGGTCTAGGCGCTTTGCACGTCACAGAGATCCTGACAGACAGACAGAGATCCAGACAGAGATCCGGACAGAGAGACTTTCAGCTTTATTATTAGTAAAGATAAACATTTTGTTAGTTAAGAAAACGAAAGTAAAATATTTCATATTTTTCCTTCGTTTTCTCAAATGTCTATAAAATGGTGATCAAGTACCAATACTTTTAGCTAAAATAATTGACCAACAAACAGGGCAACTTTAGCGTTTGATTTTTTGTCTTTAGATGAGGGGTGCAGAATTCTCGAAAATCACGAAGTGCGAGTTTTTGGTAAGGTTTCAAAATCATTGTTTAATGAAATCATCACAAAAACACTGTTAACACGGGTAAGAAATCACCATTAGAGGAACTGATGCAAAATCTGTTTTCTGATAAAACTGGAAAAAAAAAAAAAAAAAAAAAAAAAAAAAAACTTGATAAAGTAGTGGCAAAATCACGTTTCTCGTAAAACTAGTGAAGTCCCAATGGGGTGGTTTCCTTCAGTCAAAAGTACTACTTTTTTAGTCATTGAAATGGATAGAATGAGCAAAAAAAAAAAAAAAATACATGGACACAGAAAATACTTTAATTTTCCCAACAGTTTTTTTTAAATTAATTTTTTTAAATGTCCGATTTTTCAAACAAGGCGTGGTCTTTATGAGTCACAAATGATGCACTTGCCGCATCTTTCTACTACGTTTAAATGTTATGATAATCAAGCAGCGAATTAAAATTGCGCTCTACGCTTGCTATCAACCAAATCGTTGCCAATGCACGTGAGTAAAGATGCGAATTAAATATTTTGTTCTGTGAATGGCAACATTGAATGACATTTCATCATTTGTGATGTCATCGGGCTGAAACATAAACAATGAAAGCGCACCGATTTAAGTAATTTTTTAAACATTAAACTTAAATAAATTATTTAAGAAATAGTCAGATCCTATGTTTTTAAGCATGCTCATTCAGAAAAAAATACTTTTAAAATTTTGGAAACGACCCCATAAATAGAACAGAGGCAAAATCCTGTTTCTGATAAAAATTACAAAATCACAGTTAATGGAGTACCGGCAAGATCGTATTTCTGAAAAAAAAAAAAAAAAAAAAAAAAAAAAAAAAACACATCAACGAATTATTCCGCTATTGTATAACAATGGAAGATTATACGCGCTCAAAGCAAGAGGATCACAACCTAAAACACTACTTTTTTCACCAATAATATTTTTAATATTTAGTTTTCATTTTAACGCACATTTAAACAACATTTTGTCTGGAATAATCTTTAGTGGGTGTAATATTTTTTCAAACCATGCAATTATGTTGAAAATTCTCTTACGCTTCAATACCAGTTATTAATAACATTACTATATCAAATAAATTTAAAGTACCTTCTGCAGACATTTTAGAAATATGTTATTAATTCCCAAAGAAGCGCGAGCTAAATATATCTATTTTACTTTTTTGAGTTTGGCCCTTTTATGTCAAATGCGCGTTTTCACCTGAAATACAATATTTCTGCTGACCTCCCAGCCTGGATGTATTTGGAAGAGCTGCTTTCTTCAATACAGTGCCTTAAACTGGTATCAACATGTACAGTACACTTTCTCTCAAATTTCTCCATTATTTTTGAATTCATGTACTTTCGGGGGGGGGGGGGGGACTGAATGAGTCGTGCGGTTTCAACATTTAGCTGTAATTTTACCTGGATGACTGATGGTGACTGGCTAGCGATGTGACACCTGATAGAGATGGCTCATAGTTGCTTCCCTGTCACCAACATGAAACATGTTTTTGTTTATCGCCAAGCATCATTTTGTCACGCCGCTGAAGTATGGGAAATGCTTTGAACTTAAAATACCCACTGATGGATGAATAGGAGTTTTATCTTTTTCTGAAAAAAACTGCGATAAAATCATGCGAAAAAACGGCTTTTCACTAAAAAAACATAAAAGATATACAATCGGTATACTTGGAAAAAAAAATACAAATTAATTTGAATTTTTAAATTTAGAATTCAAATTATGTGTTTCACAATCACGAGTTGCCACAGGCCTCTCTTCATTGGAGTTATTGGTTCTAGAAATGGCGCCTGTCCCACCTCCTGGGCGGTTATGTGTGTGTGTGTGTGTGTATGTGTGGAGGTGCGCGTCCGTGCATTTGTAAACTTGAGTGTGCGCGTAGACCTGTCTGTTTGCACGTAGGCTTGTGTGTATGAGCGTGCGTGTGTGTATATGAGTGCGCGTGTGTGTGTATGGGCGTGCGTGTGTGTCTAGGACATGGACGCCACCGACGAAGAGAAGCGACTACCGGGGGAGAGTCGCGCCTGCAGAGACCGGTGGCCGGTGGTGCTGCAGAGGCCCCTGGTCCAAGCTGAAAAAGGAACCACAACATCAAGGACGGTCAAGTGAGAACAATAAGCAATCGTGATTGCTCAAAAAAAAAAAAAAAAAAATGAATTTTGACCTCTTGAGTTCAAATTATGCTTTTCGCAATCACGAGTGTGTGCGTGTATGTAGGCGTGTGTGTGGGGGTATGTGTGTTTGTGTGTAGGGGTACGTGTAAGTGTGTAGGAATGTGTGTTTGTGTCTGTGTGCAGGTATGAGTGTGTGGGTAGTTGCGTGTATGAGTGTTTGTGTGCAGGCGTGTGTGTGTGTGTGTGTGTGTGTGTAGGCGTGTGTTTGTGTCTGTGTGCAGGCATGAGTGTGTGGGTATGTGTATCTATATGTGTGTATGTGTAGGTGTGTGTATGTGTTTGAGTGTGTGTATGTGTTTGTGTGTGTATGTGGGTGTTTGTGTGCGTGTGTGTACGTGCATGTATGCGTATGTGTGTAGGCAAGTGACGCAACCTGGAGACGGTTTTCGCTAGAGGAGCAGCATCGTGAGGCGGCCGGTCGACGGTGATGGTGCGGAGGGTGGCGGTAGGAAAATAAAATGATAGCACGCCAAAAACAGTCAAATGAAAGCAATAAGCAATCGTGATTGCTCAAAAAAAAAAAAAAAAGGGCAGTTTTAAAATTAGATTTTCTACACTTGCGTAGGAAAAGTGTTTCTCTGACTCAACTAGTAAGAATACCTGCGGGAAAAAAAGGGTAAAAAATCACACAAGTTTTTTAAAATTGTCAAATTCAGGTTCCGAGGTTCACAACGTCGGCAGAAACTACGATTATATGCCATTTTTCATGTTTCTAAGAGTTTCTGTTTTTCCGGGAAGCACGCAGGAAACACACACAAACTTCTTTACAATAAAAAAATAAATTATGTTGCCTTTGGAGAACAACAACAAATTAAAGGGGTGAAAACATTTTCTGATCGTCCTACATCGTAAAAATATGTGACTAAGTTTTACCTTTATCAAACTTGTTTCATTTGCTATTTAGAATTATTCAATGGATTTCCGTAAAAGTATCACGTATCGTATTCACGAAGATAAGCATTTGTTTTAAAACTATGAGTTTCTTTTGCACGTTTTTTGTTCATAATCGGCAGTTTTAAAAAAAAGCAAACTTTTAGAGAACGTGACAGCCTACAAGGTAAACATAAAACTGAAATTAAAAATTCAGATGCTGAAATTTTGATAAAATATGAGCATTTGAAAGAATTAAATTTTACTGCACAAGCGCTATAGGTAGCACTTTATAACAATCGTAATTTCGTAGCCAGCTGTGTGCAGCATCGTAAAAAAAAAAAAAAAAGAACATTGGAAAAAAAAATCGAAGGATCTAAGCTACTTTTTTTTTTATTGATTCTCACATAGGCGAATAACTGACTAATCACTCTGACCGTGACACAGTCCGTACGAATGTTTACATTTACATGTATATAATGCTATCTATTGAAATATTAAGGCGAAATAAATAGGGGAATGTGGGGCAAAGTGAAATAGAGAAATATTTACTGTTTTTAGCGCCAACTATCCAGTAATATTTCAACTATGTAGACTATACATGAACTTCACCGCCAGCTCAGTCATTTCCAGCCGAGGACTGCAGTTTCGTGCTTATTAGCACTCATCAGCCCGGTATAGGAAATAAGCACGAAACTGCAGTCCTCGGCTGGAAATGACTGAGCTGGCGGTGTAGTTCATGTATTGCTGCTTTAGCCCAGGCTAATGGGCGGTAATTTACTGAATATACCATGTAGACTATTCTAGTCATGAAAAAGGTATCTCTGAAGATCAAAGCATATGATAATACAAGCAATTCTCACAAATGCTCATATTGTAACATTTTATCGAAAGTAAAAAATTAATTTTGTTATTATAAAATGATAAAGTTCTTGTTATTAAAATTTTAAATATTAATAGGGACCTACTTAAATTCATTGCAGTATTTATTTATTTAATATTAAGCTTAATTTTATTTTAAATGTTTTGTACAATTAATTAGTCAAGTGCATACGTTGGCAAAGTGAAATCATTCATTTCATTCATTTATTCAGACACCAGAACAAAATTGAATGTTTGAAAAATCGCTTCGAGGGGCACACCCCCATGCTACAAACTAATTCTGTGCCAAACTTCATGAAAATCCGCCGAACGATCTAGGCGCTAGGCGGAGAGACTTTCAGCTTTATTATTAGTAAAGATTTATAAAACTACTTATGTATTCTTCTTCTTCTTCTTTTTCTTCTTCTTCAAGGATTAGACATAAAGCCTGTTCCGGCTTCTTGGTCGCCTCACCGTTTCCTGGGCCTACCACGGTCTCGTTTGCCCCTTGATCTGTAATAAAAGGCAGTTCTTGGAAGTCTCCCTCGTGCCATACGTCGAATATGGTTTTTCCAATCGTTACGATATTCCGTAATTTTTTCATTGAGGTTGAATATCTGTAATTCCCTTCGAATAGATTCATTCCTTATTTTGTCTAGGATAGTGCAGTTCTTCAGTGATCGCAAATACTTCATCTCTGCTACTTGAATTCTACTCGTTTCTTGACTGTTCAAAGTCCATGTTTCAGAGCCGTATAGTAAGGTTGGCACCGCCATAACCTTATAGAACTTCAGTTGTGTTTCCTTTGTCGTTTTTCCCTTTAGGGTTCTTGTAAGGGTTCCACATAAGTGTTGAAACCCACGTAGTTTGTTTTGGACATCATTGTCGTGGTCAAAGGTGATGTCACATCCTAGGTCTTATGTATTCCTTTACTAATTTATTGATTTGCATCCCTTCATTTAATAATTCACTTGTAGTGCGTATCAAAATAATAGGTCCACCCACTTTTTTTAAAGTTTTGACTCTTAATATTGAGAATGAGAATCATTTTTTTTTTTTTTGATACAGATAATTAATCAGGAATTGTTACATTTAATTATGAAAAAATTTCATTAAAAAAAATTCCTTTTTATTTTATGCAAATTTTCATTTTTAGATCGTTTCAAAAACATAGGTCAACCTTCAGAAATTTTGTTCTAACCACGTTTATTTTCGAAAAAAAAAAAAAGAAGAATCATAAATCACGTTGCTTAGTCTTACTGCGAGATTATGCTGGATGCTGTGGAGGTATTTAAACAGATTTAAGCATCACGTTTTAACAAACGAAATGGGTTGTCGTTGCAGTCTTTCGCTGGTTGAGCGAGGAAAAATTGAAGCATTTAAAAAAGCTGTTTCTTGTTAATTTTGTTTAACTTATTATTCATATTATTTGTATACTCTTTATGTATTATTTTACATTAAATAACAAAATTTAATTTATAAAATAGTACTTTGTACACAATATATAAATCCTTTTTTACCAACATAACTTTTGATTTTACAAGTGGACCTATCATTTCGACACACACTATATTTATTCATTCGTTCACTATTTTATTCACTCATTTATCAATTTATTTAGTTATTTACACATTTATTGTTTCATTATCCATTCATTTATTTATTCATTCTTTCATTTGATCAAAAATATTTGTAATAATCAAATAGAAAATATTTTGTTAAAAAGATATTTTACTTTTCACTTGCCCCATGAATTTTGGAACTGAAAATTTATCACTTTTTTTTGGAAGTACAAATTTTCTGCCAAGAATAAAAAACAATGTTTTAACGCAAGTTTTTCTTTAAATTCATTATTCTTTCTCTATGTACTGTAATTTTCAAAACACATTTCCAATCTGTTCATTTTGAAAAAAGCAAGTTATATTAACTGTTCCACTTTGCCCCACATTCCACTACATTAAAAGAATTTTCTGTAACTGGCATTTCACTGCTTATATTACTATAAAATTTCTTCCATTTTCCCATACTACTTTCGCTACGATATCTCCTTATTGGTCACTGAAACTTTATTAGAGCACTCAAAGAAGAAGAAAGTACTGTGACCTAGATTTTCATACCATTACTTTTGCTATTTTTCACGGTCAAGGCGTTCGTAATGGAATAAGATTACATAATGCTTTTCCTCAAATTTGCTTATTTTCAATTGTCTGACAGTTTCAATTGTCCGAGAAAGTGACGAGAAATACATTAAATCGAAATTCTGTCTTCCTCTTACTGAAAAAAAATTCCCGTAATTTTGAAAGAATTCAGGTGGCATCTAAATACAAATAGAGCTAAAAAAAGCTTCATCTTTACTAATAATTAAAGCAGAAAGTCTCTCTGTCCGGAGGATGTCTGTAGGATCTCTGGATATCTGGATCTCTGTGAAGCGCATAGCGATTAGACCGTTCGGCCGATTTTCATGAAATTTGGCACAAAGTTAGTTTGTAGCATGGGGGTGTGCACCTCGAAGCGATTTTTCGAAAATTCGATGTGGTTCTTTTTCTATTCCAATTTTAAGAACAAAAATATCATAAGATGGACGAGTAAATTACGAAATTATCATAACGGGGAACCGTAACATGGGCACAATCCAATTGGCAAGATACGAAATTATCATAACGTGGAACAGTAACATGGGTACAAGCCAGTGGTTGGAAGTAGCGCGCTACAAGTAGCGACGCTACTGTAGTAGCTACATTTTTTAGTAGTTTGTAGTGTAACGCACTACTTTTTTAAAAAAGTAGAGTAGCGAGTAGTTCGCTACAAAAAAAAGTAGTTTGTAGCGATTTCTGGAAACTACTTTTGAATCAAGTTTTAAAAAAAACGCATTTTCAAACGAATCTGACTGGTGCAAGTCTTACGCGAGTAAAAGTTGCACCAATCAGATTCGTAAGACTGAAAAATTCGAGCTGACCTCTAACATATAATTTTGACGTCATGTGTTGTATCTGTTTGACGCCATTACTTTGTTTGGCATAGAAACTTTCACATTTTCCCAATATTCGCCTTGAATAGAGCATGGCTTAAAAAGAAAGAGACGATTTTTTTCCCGTTTCCTGCAAACTTTGCCCGTTAAGCAAAAAGCTTTCGGTATTAATGCCATTTGCACATGCAGTCGAACAAATATTTAGTACCCAAGAAAGAAGGTGATATAAGCCCTGCGCTTCCGTTAAGAAAATTTTCGTGTAGCGGGTGAGGAATTCGTGTCAGCTGCAAAATTCGTTCCTCGAGAAAAACTCGCTCTATATAGACATTTCGCTTTAGTCGAATTGCGTTGTAGCCCTAGTCCACTGTTGTTAAAAATTGCACATTGAAGTAAAGTAATCATTTTTAGTTATGTTTCATGTTTCGGATAATTAGTAGTACCGATTGGGATATTTTTCATTTTTCTTTATTTTCTCTTTTTTACTGATTGAGTGTTGATATATTAACATATTAAAAGTCAATTATTAAATGTTGTGAGTTTTTGAGGTTATTGGCAAAATAGAAAAATGCTGTTATTTCATTTTATCAGGGGCGTAAGAAAAGAGATGGTGTCCAGGTCTGGAACCCTAGCTTGAAGCTCAAAGCAATCAATTCCTATGAAATAACTAATGTTATCCTATGAATCCCTAACTATGAAATATAAGTTCCTTTAAAATTAACTCATATAATGAAAATTTAAGTTTTTCTCTTTTGTTGATGCACTTCATCATCTAAATCAATTTTATGTATATGTATGTCTAGTCTATGTAAAATTTAAATTAAATTACGATTGGATTTATCTCAATTTCAAGTAGCCGAGTTGCTCTTCTTGAATGAAATACTATTTACTGTCAGGAAAGGATTAAAAATTTGAAGGTCGAACTCCTTCCACTTTTAAATCCTTTCTTGCAGGGAATATTCGTGCAATTGGTAAAAAATGTTTCGATTGACGAATCGTTTCAGTAAAGGAAGAAAGAATAAATAATTTATAGCAATATTCCATGTTCAAATGAGCCAATATATCAATTTGAAAATTTTGTTAATTTTTTCATTCAATCTCAAACGGTGTGTATGTGTATGTTATTTATTTATTTAATTTTTAAAAAGTAGCGAAGTAGCGACTACATTTCAAAAGTAGTTTGTAGTTGCTACATTTTGAAAAAAGTAGTTGTAGTTAACTACATTTGTGTTAAAGTAGCTGTAGTTGTAGTTCGCTACAAAAAAAATGTAGTTTTTCCAACTACTGGTACAAGCCAATTGGCGAGAAAACTCACCGTACATTATTTGTTAATATACAGGAGAACCAAAAGACCTTTTAATTTTTCTATTACTGGCAAAGCCGTGCGGGTACCACTATCATAAATATAATAAAGCTTTAAACCTCAGTATCAAGATTATGTTATTCCTTTGCTTTAGTTTATCAGATTACAAAAGAAAAAAAATGGTTTACACAGTTGATAAAATTTTATAGAGAGCATATTTTTATCTTTTCTGATAAGAATTGCAAATATTTTGTATTGTAAATTGAACTTGAAAAGACAATTTTAACTATTTCGTACAAAACGCTTGGTTGTGAGCAACGTTATTGAAAAACTTTCAAAGCAATTAAAAAGTCCGTTTATGATGTCATGCACTGACAAAGCAAAGTAATTCAGCAATAAATAAATAAGTAAATTAATAAATAACGAAAAGAAAAAAAAAAAAAAAAAAAACTCTTCATTATTCAAAAAAATCTTTTTTTATTTTGATCCTTATCTCAAAATTTTTTCCCACAGTTTTTATACACCTTTTTTAATCTGCACCTTTTGTAGTTCTGAAAAGGTTTTGACGATTTCAATCTCGCGCCTGGTCCCGGCGCAGCCAGATATTTCCATTTCGGAAGTGGGAGTTTAGTCGCAGCAGTCCTTATATGGATGTACTGTTTGACCACGGATTGTATGTAATCTGGCAATCTGCCAAGTAAAGACGATTCCATGTGAATGAATCTAGCAGGGAAGATGGGAAAATAGCGATGGGATATTGATACACGCGTTTTATAATGTCACTAGTGCCTTAGTCATTTATTACATTCTCAGAAATAAAATAAGGGGGAACAAAAGTAGTTACCATAGAAACAACAAAAATAAAATAAAATATTTTCATTTCGTTCAGGAACGTAAAAGCAAAATGGTAATCTCAAAACTGTTAATAAATCAAAACTGTGTTGCGAATAAATAACTCAATTAACTTTTACAGTGAGAATATATATCGAATATACTTTAGATTTAAAAAATGTTGCTGTGAGCAAATTTTCATTTTTACAAAACTAAGGCTAAATAATAGAGAGGCAAAAGTGCACATCTGAAACAAACCAACTAACACCCCTTTAAACTAATAGATACGTCCATTTCCGCCTATAAACCGGATATTTGCCTTTCCATGTAATCGATGGTCAAACAGTAAACTCATAATATAATTGACAATATCTGTTAAAACCAAACCTCAACCCTTCCAGCCCCCCTCGCGGTGTCCCAGGGAGTTTCCTTTTCTTTCATCGACGCATATTTGCAGTTTTCGATGCTAGTGCCTGTTACATGCTTTTAGCTAATAGTGCACAAAGAGGGGAAAACAATTTTTTGAGACAAGTATCAAATCAAAGGCAACTGGTGCACCACAAAAGGGGGAAGGGGTTCAAGAGAAGTTTAAAGGTTAGGGGGCATTGCCTCTGAAGCTGATTTTTGTGTGTGTGTGTGTGTGTGAAATTGAGCTTGTTACTGGCTTTCAATATTACTAATAAAATAATTTCTAAAAATATGGAAAACGGCATCCAAAATGGAGATGGATGTTGACTTTCCCCTTCCATTTCAAAGTTCCATTCTTGTAAAATAAGTTGAGAAAAGCTCGTTTATTTAGAATTCTTGGTTTTTACTTTCGTGAAATAATTCAAACCACCCAATAAAAAATCACTTTTCAATCGATTATTAATTTTTAGTTCTAAAAAGTGGGGGGGGGGCAGTTGCCCCCCTGTACGAACCGTTTATGTATCAAAACATACAGGGTGTTCCGTTTTAACGTGCAAGACTTTTATTTTTGCAACCGTTAGTCCTAGATGCATACTTCTTATTGCAAAAATGTTCGAAATCAGATGCAGAGTTAAGATATTGAAAGTTTAGAAAAAAAAATAAAAATTAGTCAAAAAATACAAAATTTAACTTTTTATGCTGGTCCCAGGTAACTAATATTTAGAGAAATAATCTCCATTGAAAACTATTACTGACACAAAAAACTTGACACTTGTGCGACCAAAACTCAAGGAGATATTCCAGTTTAAAGTTTTAAGGGACGATACAGAAGATGAGATTAGAATTTATCGTCCTTTCAGTAGAATGACAGGTTGACAAAGTAAAAAAAAAACAAGCGAAGTATTTATATTTTCCACTGCTATTCAAAAATAAAAGCAAATTTTATGCCGTAATACGTAAAAACACACTACAAAGCCTCGAACAATTTAAAAAAACCGCACTCTAAGCACACATAATTTTAAACGCTCGTTAACCACTATATTTCCCCCCAAAAGGTATGATTGACGGCGAGTGAAAAGTGGTGTAAGGCACAAAACGCTGCGTTTCATATCTCGGTGAATATTGGTCGTACTAATTTCAAACTGTTTGTGTTGGAATTTTTTTTCAATGGAGATCATTTCCCTAAATATAAGTTAGGGGACGTGGGACTCGTATAAAAAGTTAAATTTTGTATTTTTTGACTCATTTTTATTTTTACTTCAAACTTTCAATATCTTAACTCTACATCTGATTTTGAACAGTTTTGCAATTAGAAGTATACATCCAAAACTAACGGTTGCGAAAATAAAGGTCTTGCAGGGTAGAATGAATTATTATGTATCTTAAATGTATTTTTTTTTTTTTTTGAAATACATTTTCTTGCCCTGTGAAAGACTTTATAATCACCCTATACATTGTACCACTCTCGCACTAAATTTCTGTTGTTTAGATGCAGATCAATTAAACTTAAGCATTAATAGAATTAAAATTAAATAGTATCAGGTGAAAGTCAACCAAATTTATTTTTGTTTGAATTCATACATACGTGCGTCAGAAAAACATTTACTACATATTTATGAAATATTTTGTATGCATTTTAGAAAAGAATGATAAACATTAATTCTGGAAAAAAGAAGGGAAAAAAAGTCTGATCGAAACGATAGCATTACCAATAACTGTAATTAGTTCTAAGTAGGATAACTTACTAGTTACAGGCACGTTTAAGATTTTTTTTATTGAAAATTTTGTTGAACTGTGATGTTGCAGTTCTAGTTCATGCAAAAAAAAAAAAAAAAAAAACTAATTCTCACGGTGTTGGAAGTTAGAATTGCAGGCCTATTGCTGTGAAATTTTTAACGCATATTTTTTGACATGAATTGAAAGCACTGGTTTGACCAGTTATGGCCACACTTACTTACTTATGGGCATACTTAATAGTTACTAGTAATGGTGCCCCTTCCTATAGGGACACATTTGAACAATTGATAACATTGAAAAAAAAAAAAAAAAAAAAAATCACAATGTAAAGAAGAACTTTAAAAAAAAAAAAAAAACTCAAAAAATTCCGTGATACAGAGAGGAGAGTATTAAATCACGGGGACATTTTTCCTCTGAGAAATTTATAATATTTTTGGAGAAAAAGATAAATTAAAAAAATTTTCATATTAGCCACCCTTTACCCTATATAGAAATGGGTGGAAGTAGGTGTAGGCGCGTTTGTGTGTTCCTTACATAAATTCTCAGTCTACGTCAGATCTTTGCCAAATTTGACGCAAATGTCCTTCGATGCTCAGCAATTCAAATGGTTTTCCACAGAAAATGCATGAAACAGACCGTTTATGACTTTTAACAACAATGTCTAAGAGACAACAATGACCAAAGGGATCTAAGTTTAACTTTTGAGTCATAAATAATAATAATTAATTATGGCCCATAATTGTTCTTTTCAACACGTTGAAGGGGAATTTAACACCATTTTTTTTCTCTTTTATTAAGCCAAACTGTTGAATATGGGTCACGTGATACTACTTTCATTCGCGGTAGACCGTGCAACGTCAGGCAATGCTGCTAATTAATAAATAATAATAATAATAAGGAAAAAACTCTTATTTTAACCCTAAACGTCCGATATACGAAGAGTTAATATCATAACAGCAAAATGAGAAATCGCCAACAGATACCAATTCGTACAGAATCATTCAGTACCAGGCAAATTTAATACGGTTTTACAATCAAAAGACATAATTACTGATTCTCTTCTTTCTTCTTCTTCACTTTTACTTGTTATTGATGAAACACAATTGGAGAGCATTGACGCCAAACGGCGAGCAACACGGAATCATTGAAAACCAGCCAACCGTGGAAACACCCGGTCGCCACCTTCAATGAAACGCACGATTTCTCTCCGTGGGAAAACCTTCGGTCCGAAGGAGTAAGAGAATAATTAGCAAAACTTTCGGGTATAAAGAAACCTTGTTAATTGGTTTTATTTATTTATTTATTTTTGATGAGGAAGCGTTTTCTGAACATTGCGTGGGAAGAACTATTTAGTAAAGTAACTGTTAGTTGAAATTGGGATTAAATGAATATTCGTGCTAAAGTAGCTATTACAGTATACTGATTTTACGCACTCTAACACTGATTTTAAGTATGTGTTTTTTATAAAATAAATAATACTTCTTCAAAAAAAAAAAAAAATTAAAAAAAAAAGTAAATTGAATTTGATTTCAGTACATAAAGAGAGAAAAATATTTTATAACTTGCATTGAAATGTTACTCATAACTTTTGGCAGTGAATTTGTGTCTTCAAAAAACAAAGTGGAAACTTAACTAATTTTGCCTCAGACATACTAAGAATATTTTTCGAATGAAATATTTTCCATTTGTTTACTTAAATTATTTATCTGTGGGGAAAAAAACGAGTGACTGAATACATGATTAAATGAATTATTTAATAAACTAATTAATATGATTTGTGAATGAGTAAAAATAATTAAAATAATGAAAACGAATAAGTGAAAAAACTTTTGGACGATAAAAAAATGAGTGAATGACTAAATTAATGAATGCATACACATTTTTTAATGAATGAGAAAATCAATGAATATGTAAATGAATTTATAAATCTCTTCTCTATCTCTACTAACAATAAAGCTGAAAGTCTGTCTGGATTTCCGTCCGGATCTTTGTGACGTGCATAGCGCCTAGACGTTCGGCCGATTTTCATGAAATTTGGTACAAAGTTAGTTTGTATCATGGAGGTGTGAACCTCGAAACGATTTTTCAAAAATTCGATTTTGCTTTTTTTTTCTTTTTCAATTTTAAGAACATTTTCCGGAGCAAAATTATCATAAGATGGAGGTGTAAATTACGAAATTATCATGACGTGGAGCCGTAACATGGGAAGAGCGAATGAACATAGCCAATTTTCGAGAAATTCATCATCCATTATTTGTAAATATACAGGCGAACCAAATGATATTTTTGATTTTCTACTACGAGCAAAGCCGTGCGGGTACCACTAGTAAATGAATAAATAGATTAAATAAACTATTCAACATTGCTTTAGTGGCACTTAACAGATTGCACTACGCAACTAAAACCAAAAACATACCTAATATTAAATAGACAAGTTCTGTTTTGAACATCATCCCAACTAATATTTTTAATGTTAATACCTACTGTTAACTTCCCAGTTCACAAATACAGAATTAATTTTTGATTTACCACACAATATTTACAGTATCAGATTTAAAAAATGGCTGCGTTTATATCGTCAAACTTGATCATCAGAGGTACCTTTTATTCGACTGGAATCAACAACATGTTTAATGGCATGGTTATTATATTGCCATACAGTTGACGTCGCAATGGAGTAAATTACAGCAAAACCCCTCCTAACGGACACCCCTCAAATGCGACACCCCCTCTTAAAACGAACATTTTTAAATTCCCCGATTCCAAGGCAAATAACATTATTAAACCCCTGTCCTGCGGACACCCCTCTATTGCGGACAAAAAAAATAAAATTCCCGTTAGTGTCCGCATTAGAGGGTTTTTACTGTATTTTACCATTTCACTTTACCCTACGTTCCCATATTACAAAATGAGAATATAGAATTAACCAGGGCGACTGAGTCGGAGTAAAAATGTCTCTGGCTCCGACTCCGAATCCGGTAATTTTAGAGCCTCCAACTCTGACACTTTTACCGCAAAATCTGGCCTATTCCGATTACGAAAGTACTGGCACAGTTGCGGATTTTTAAGGAAATGACCGACTCCGACTCTTAAAATTTTAAATCTTCGACTTTAGACTCCAGCTCCTTTACCCCTAAAGCGGTCCGACTCCGCAGCCCTGGAATTATTCCTATACAGCTATTCTATTATGCATAACTTACATCTAATTTCTGTACATAGGTACTCTGAATATTTTGCATAAACTGTGAAGAAAAAAATGTCGAATTTTTTAATGCAATTCACAGATATTTTCTAGAATAAGTAAGGTTAAAATTTTATCCGAATTATTTCAACATTTTATCTTATTTTCAGGGTTGCCAGATTTAAGCACAGTGAATACGGGACAGGTTTCTAGGAGTAAAGGGGGGGGGGGCGTTGGTTGAGGGCATTTTCTGAATTTGGTGTATTTTTAAGGGGTGCTTTCCGACGTAGAACGTCTCTTCATGATAAATCTGAAAAATTAAATCGTAATAAAGAATTAAACCATACAAAATGTCGCTGATCAAAGTGTAAAAATAGTTTTCATTGCGATTGACGACGCATGCGCAGAGATATATTTCCAGCATTTGTTAATAAGTAAAGAGGAAGCAATCATTCGGCTCCTCATAGTCTGTCGCCAAAATAAAAACCAAATTGAAACGAAAATATTTTTGCGTTTGCTGCCACATAATTTTTTTATTGATCTTTGTTTCACATTTTTTGTTTTGCTCTATTTTTTCCCCTTAAAATAATGTCTCGTTTTGTAAAATATTGCTATTAGCTAGAATACGGGACTTTAGCCGTCCCTTATGGAAGTTCCCCGGGACGCGGGACAATTTTTCAAAATACGGGACTGTCCCTTGAAATCCGGGACGTCTGGCAACCCTGCTTATTTTCGAGACAAGAGTGGAAATATTTTATCAATGCAGACGATCGATATGAGTAAGTAGCTTGTGTATGACACGTTTCGATGTTAACCCTCTACTTCTCAAGTTGTTATTTCGTGTAGGAAAAAATATTTATGCACGCAGAATCCTCATAGACACACACACACACACACACACACACACACACACATATATATATATATATATATATATATATATATATATATATATATATATATATATACAGGGGCGCCGACTTGCAAAAATCATTGGGGGGGGGGGGGGGGCTGGCCCAGTCATCACCGGAGGTTTAGGGGGTTATGTAATCCCATGGAGGTTCCCCCCCCCCAAATAAAGGTCGATTGTTGTGCCTTGAAAATGCCAATTTACATATTTTCTGGTGTGTATAATTTAAAAACAAACAGTATGTGGCATGGCGTTTTCAAAGTAAAACAATCCAAAAATTGGTATACAAATTTTTCTGGTTCAACTAGATCATGTCACTTGTCTTAGTAAGAGACATTTTTTTGTTCTATTTTATGGGGAGTCATGCAGTGCCGTAGCTAGGCATGGAAAAGGTAAGGCGCTTGACTTGCATTGAAGGGCACTGCCAGAGACGCCGACTTAAAAAATATCGGGGGAAAGGGGGCATGCCGCAGGAAATTTTCTAAATTTGAGATGAAAAATAGTGAGTTTTAAAGTTTTTTTAAAATCATATAATCAACATTAGAACCTCGAAAACTCGACAAGCCCGACACATATTTTTTGGCTTCGAAAAACGGAAGAAATAAATACAAACACACACAGTATTTTTGTAAAAGGGAAATTTAATTTACGCATGCTTTTTAAGACCAGTTGTTTTTACATTAGTGATATCGACTAACATATTCAAGTGTAAACGCAGTCTCTCAATGTCTAGGTCATTTTTGAAAAACTCAGTTGATTTTTCAAAATGTTCTCTTCTCTTTCACCTCTGTTTAATAAAAGCAAGCACTCTTGTTCAACTGCAATGACCTGTGTGCGTCCAGTTGATGTAAATCGCCCAATAATGCAAAATTGCACCATTTTACAAACCTCAATGTATATTGCCTTGTAGTACAGTCAACTCCCGTCTTACGCGAGGGATGCATTCCAAGACCTCTCGCGTCGGTCGAATTTTCGCGTTGTGAAAAAGGGTATGTGTAAATTTTTTTATAAACGTACCCAATTATTTTAGACACTTGTAAACACCCCCTCAAACTGTTAAAAACCATCTCTTAACTAACTGTACATTACTGTCTCTTACATAAAGAACTGAATGTTTACTTGTATTTAAAAAAAAAAACGTTTTATTCAACATAAAATACTGCTACTATGTACAAAATCAATGATTAATGGGAAAGAAAGAAAAAATAAACCGGTATACGGTAGACACAGTATATAGTAAGAAAAGCAAATGCATCTTTAGTTGTACTGTACAGTCGATCGATTAATGATATTCGTACACAATACATGAGCAGTTTCCATTTTCATAAATTTTTGCAAGACACTAGTCGGTGAATTTTTACGGATTTCCTTTTCTTGACTTGTAATTGTATATACGGAAGAATCACTCATACCTAATTCTCGTGCTACCTTCAACGCATTTTTTAGTTGACCATCAGCTTTTTAAGAAGCTCTAGCTTTTCTTTAATTGTCATGAAACTTTCTCTTTTTATCTTCACAAACTTTAGATGAAACAGCGCTTTTAGGTGTCATTATATTTCATTAACTTTCGCATTTAAAATGAAAAGGGAACTTCTACTCTCAGCGATGCTAAAAGGATAAAGATCCATTCATGAAAAAAATTTTTTTAGTAGCCAATAACAAAGCTGATACGAACACACCACGATTCCCTTCCGAGAATTTTCGTGTTGCGGTGAGGAATTCGCTTTAGGTCTGAATACTGGAGAAAAAATCGTGTTATAGCTATTTCGCATAAGTAGCGCGAGTCAAATGTTTTCCTTTGGGATTTTGAAAGTGTGCGGTAAGCTGCCTTCATTGTTTTCATACTTCTTTGGTACACGTCGATTCCGAGGAAGGGAAGGATCATCATTTTGTGAAGGTTTTCTTTTAAACACGATTCCCAAAAGTATTCAAAACTATCACGCCTCCCATTTTATATGCAAATCAAACTCTCATATATATTTTTTTCCAGATCAGCAACACTTAGGTGAGTGCGCCGCAGCGCTGCCCACCGGCAACAGACTTGACCCGTAAGTTCGCGCACTGGGACAAATTTTTACAGTATTCGCAGCACTGTAACACTATCATCATCCGCACCACTCATTTTCAGTTAACCTGCTTACACAACCGTAATAATTATTTGTTTTAACTCATTACTGAATATATTTTACAAGGTAAACTATCTTCAAACAAGGAAAATAAAAGATAAATTTATGAGTTTAGAAAGCATAATGTAACTTATAATTTTCTTGATTTATTGGGGGGGCTCTGCCCCCTCAAAAATATTTTTGAGGGGGCTCGGGCCCCCTCAAGCCCCATGGAGTCGGCGCCACTGTATATATATATATATATATATATATATATATATATATAGAGAGAGAGAGAGAGAGAGAGATAATAGCCAATTCACTGATCGAGTAACGCTCCTGACGTCACCAACAATGAAACTCGCGCCACGGCATGATAATTTGATAGTATTTTTTCGTAACAGCATGCAGGGAATTGCTTTATTTGGACAAGTCTGGACTGGATCCGGTAACTTAACTGTTTTACTGGTAAAACTGTCGTTTTAGGGGGTGAAGAAACGAAAAAGTGATCAACAATGAGCACTACCTATTGGAGTTTAGGGTTAATTCACTAGAGTTAGGGTTAAAATTTCAAGCATCAAAAAAGATTACCAAACAGGCAATTGCTCCGTTCAAATGTAGAAGAATTTTAACCCATGTAAAGCAGCCATATTGTGCCACCAAGTCACACTGGTCAACAAAGGAATATAGTACGGTGCAAATAGACCAAAAAAAGGCCTAACCTCAACATCCAAAGTAAAAGTTTCACTTCAACTCCAAATTGTTCTATACAGTCCACATATTGTTTGGTAAAAAGTTACACCGTTTTCAGCGTCGGGTTTTGGGGGAAGGGGGGGGGGGAAGAAGCTGGTAAATTAGCAGTTTTATCAGTTTTTCGGAAATATTTAGACAACTATGGGGTTTAGCGCAAAAAGTGCAATATACAAAATCATCTACACTATTACGAACAAAATGGTCCTAAGCATTATTTTGTTAAGTGAACGGTTCCAGAGTTACAAAGGGTGTAAAAATAGAGAATTTTGGTATTTTTTAGATTTTTCGGAAAAAATATTCATTATCACTAAGGAAACTAATTTTTTGTATGAATTGTGTTTTGTAAAAGCAAATTACGATTTTAGGGGCCGGTGTGTTTGTGATAAACCCTTGAGGGAACGGCAACCTCACCATCAACTCAAGGGGCTCTACTTTTAAGGGAAAAGAGTATTTCATTTTCCGCGTGACTATATAAATCAGCGGCACGGAGAAACCCGAACTTTCTCTAGACAATGTCGCAGAAAGAATGAATATATTTTAAACATAGATGATTTTAAGATGTAAAAATGTGCATAACAATTATGGTTTATAATTATATCATTTTTAATGATAACATTTTTGTAAGTGCAGCTTTTGAGGTTTTTTCTTTAGAAAATAGGCATATTTGTCTGTATATTACAATAATATTCTATCAAACTTTTTGAAGTTCATAAACTGAGTTCAATACTAATATTTAATTAAAATGTAGAACGTTAAATGCGACATACTGTGTGTGATAAAAGGTATTCACCAGCATTCAATCCTCTTGAAGCATAGCACCGTCCTCTTCTAGATCTTCGTCTATGATATTAGTGTCTCTGTGAATACATCCTAAACCTGAGCAATTACTGATTATGCTTGAGCAGATTAGACCACTATTTCTGCACTCGCAGTTACGGACGCATTCGTCTTTGCAAACGTACACTATGAAGGAAAGTAATTCCTGGGGAGCTGCGGAACGCATTGCTGTAATTGTGGTTTCAGGTGTTAACTAATCTTCTTCCACCCCCACTGGAGCATTCTTTTTCTCATCCAGCCACTAATGGACCTGGTGTTATGTTCTATATGAATGCTGCTTGGAAGCTGCTGAAGTGATGGGTAGTGCAGCCAACTTGAACAATGAATATATGGACTGCTTTGCAATAGCCTGCAAATAACACTGGTAGCGAAAACTATGTAGATATTTAGTATTCTTGGCTCCAAAACATCGCAAGAAGGAAATGCTTTCTTGCGTCAGCCCTTAGATCAGGAATTAAAATGGAGAAAGAAAGTCCAATCATGAGCTTAGCAAAATCTGACCCGAAGACCCCAAGTCACGTGAGTCAACAATGACAAATGGTTGGCACATTTTGCGTGAAACAAGCGAAAGAGACCCGATTTCTTCCAATACTTTGCTTTAAAATCCATCACGTGATTTGGGGCCTTGGTTTCATGAATGAAAGTCTTCACTCCCTCCATATTATTTCTTCTCAATCCGTCAGCCACTGTACTGGGATCAGCTTTGGGATCGTTAAAGACTAGATGTTTCGTACGAAGAGCGTTGTTGGCTTGCACTTTTCTATACGGTGAAATTTTTCCCTTGTAGATAGATGATACAGTGTCACATCCTGTGAAGGCATACATTGCTAAGAGTACACCTTTCATATCTCCAATGCCTCGCTGAATGTCCGAAATAGTGTACACCTTTTCCTGATGATTGCCTTTCTTTGGTACCATCATTTTCAATTTGATATCTGATGGTGTGTGAACAGTCAACAAGACTATTAAGTCCGTATCATCACCAAACACACAAACTTCAACTCCATTCTTAGCTTCACCAATAGCTTTTAAAACTATTAATAAGTCAAAGTTACCTGGTGCTTGATGAACTGCGCAACCGCCTCTTCGCAAGTGCATTGTAACGAGAGAAATAAGGCCCATTTTGTTCTTAGCGTTAGCTACCAATTCACTTAAGTTGATAGTTACATCGATTTAGTCAATTGTTTGATTGAGTCAAAGTTTCAATATTGAAACTTGGAATAGCGGCAACCCTATGATTGGAGTACTTTTGCTTAGGCAACCCTATACCATCGGTTTTGTAATATTTTTACTTGCATTTGTTTTATATATTTTATGTGGAAACTCGATGAGGGTAAATTTCCCATTTTTGGGCCCCTCTTAGACTCTGTCAACCCTAATTAATTCACACACGCTACCTTACTTTCCCGTTTTCTTTTTAGCTTTTATTCTTCATTCATGACAACAATTTTTGGAAACTCGATGAAGGTAAATTACTCATTTTTTGGCACTTTTTAGTCTCTGGTAGCCCTGCTGAGGGACCGGAAAAAGATAGGCAACCTTACTTTAGCGTTTTATTTACATCTTTTACTCTTCATTTATGATAACAATTTCCGGAAACTCGATGAGGGGTAAATTATCTACCTCATTGGAAACCTTTTATCCCCTGACAATCTTGATTAGGGAACCGAAAAACGTAGACAACCTTAGTTTAGCGTTTTATTTCCATTTTTTACTCTTCATTCATGGTAGCGATTTTCTGAAACTCGATGAGGGTAAATTACTCATTTTCAGACACCTTTCAACCCCTGGCAATCCTGATTAGTTCACGTGAAAGAGGTAGAAATTCTTACTTTCACGTTTTATTTACAACTTTTACTCTTCATATAAGGCAACAATTTTAGGAAACTCGATGAGGGTAGGTCAAACCTAGTGGGATCTAAGACTAACCCCATGTGGTGCCTCTCAGCTTCTTTTAGACTACAATACGACTGTGGAATATTACTTTTTATTAAAATTGTTTTAGTTATTTCTGTCAACGTAGTAGTTGTAATTTCATTTTTCCTAAAAAATCTTAAAAATGCGAAAATTTTCTACTTTTACACCCACCGTAACTCTGGAACCGTTCACTTAACAAAATAATACTTAGGATCATTTTGTTCGTAATTTAGTGTAGATTATTTTGTATATTGCACTTTTTGCGCTAAACCCCATAGTTGTCTAAATATTTCCGAAAAACTGATAAAACTACTAATTTACCAACTTTTTCCCCCCTCCCCCCAAAACCCGACGCTGAAAACGGTGTAACTTTTTACCGAACAATATGTGGACAGTATACAACAATTTGGAGTTGAAGGGAAACTTTTACTTTGGATGTTGAGGTTAATGTCTAACTGCACTGTACTAATAACACTCCTATAGCGAAAAGAAGGGTGAAATTTGATGTCACCCTAGTGCCATTGTGGGCAGGAGAGGGTTCAATCAATCACATCTCAATATTCAGTCAAAACAGTTGGAAGGCTATAGGTAGCAGAAAAGACAGTTTATGCTTATGGCATAAAAAGTCTATTTGCAATATATCTTCCATTTTCCTTTCGATATTTTGACTAAAATTTTCATTCGCATTCCTAAACATAAAGGTTTAAAATGCAACTACTACATTTAAACTATACTTTAACAGCACACGTTTTTTTTAATCATTGGTTTTCGCTTCCGAATAAGAACGATTCCCTTCTACTTAATTATGGGTTCATATTTTGCCAAAGTTATAGGAAGTTTTTTTTTTTTTTTTTTTTTTTTTGCATAAGTGAGTGCTTGCTACCGTTTAAAAAAGATTAAATTGTGAGGCGAAAATGCGCTTGGCCAACCATATCGAGAGCACGACGTTAGGATGGAAAAGGTGCAAAAAGTAAACTCCAGCAGGAACAATGAACTTTCTTAATTTTTGGTGTCCTCCTTATGTCTGATAGTGACGTCAGTGAAACTTTCTGATTACTTTTCATTTCCATAATATGTTGCAAAGCATTTTCCTTTATCATTTAAGGGAACAAAGTCGCATTAAAAGGGAAAGTAAATTTCAGAATTCTGGAATGAATTTACATGCATACTTGTACAGACGCACGCATCTATCCATCTATCTATCAATCCACCTATTTATTACCCCTCTATACCTCCCTCTGTCTATCAATTTATCTATTTATTTATCCCTCTATCCCTCCTTCTATCTATCTGTCTATCTATCAATCCATCTATCCATCTTGATCTCCTCTAATTATCTATCTACCAATCGAGCTATTCCTCTATCGATCCGTCCATCTATCTGTATATCTATTAATCGATCTATTCTTCTATGTATTCATAAATACCTATCTATCGGTCTATCTATCTATCTACACATATATCTCTCTCTGTCTATCTATCTACCTATTTATCTATCTATATCGATTTATCTGTCTATCGTCTATCTATCTATCTATCTATCTATCGATCTGTCTGTCTTCCTTTCTGTGTATCCATCTATCTATCAATTTATCCTTCCATTTCTCCATCAATCTATCTATCAATTTATCCTTCTATTTCTCCATCCTTCTATCCATCTATCAATTTATCCTTCTATCTCTCCATCAATCTATCTATCTACGCATCTAACAATCCAGTTGCCCCAACTTTCATTTTAAACCTTTTCAAATTTCCATTTTCCCTTCAAGCAAGCAACTGCAAATCGGTTTGAAAATGAAAAATATCCAGAAAGGAAAAAAGGTTGTGTATTCGTGGTTATATTCCTTGAAAACGCCCCCTGCAACTCCTTCTATTGTTTATTTGAATTGTGAATTCTAAAAGAGATTAACGTATGCAAATGTTTAATAACAAAAATAATAAATACGATTCTCAGTATAAATAGAATAAAATTTTTGGGGTTCTCTAGCTGATTTCCGCTTTTTTCGTGTTTTAAGAATAATTTAAATATTCATGGCTTTATGATGAGCAAGTCAACATCACTACTTTAAAAATATATAACCACAGACGGTTTTTAAAAAAATGTTAGTGTAACCTTCAAGAATTTATTTTATTTTCTTATAATTTTTTCAAGCACATACATTAAAATAATATTGGCGAGGTTCATTCAGGTTCGTTGTTTGACCCATAGTGATTCCTATTTCCAAAAAATAATTTAACGATATAGCTGTGTGGTTTTGGAAAATAAGGAATTTATACAAGATTATTGACATTTAAAAATTTTAGCAATTGTTTTTTTTTTTTTACATTAATTCTACTAAGTTAGTTATTAAATTATGAGGACTAAAAAATAGTAGCGAAATATTTCAGGATTTAAATAAATATTCAATAAATATTTCTTTCAATTTTATCACTTCTGTTTTAAAAAAATATATATATTCTAAATGAAAATCTCGCCATTTAGTTACACTTACATGCACTAAGTTGCTAAAGAATTATTTATCGGGCTCCGCTGGCGGTAATTTAGATTTTGCTGATTACAACTTAATTGCCGTCGAAAACGTTTTCGAAGGAAAAAAAAAACCATTTCTGTTATTTAACTAAAAAATGAGAAATAATGTACGAAAACTTCTCAAAACCATTAAAAGCATTCATTTTTAAGTAATAGTTGCGCAAGAAGATGTTGAATTATAGTACAATCCTCGAAATACAAAAGCTACTCATTTAACTCCACCCAAACTATACGAAATCCAAAATACGTAAGAAATTATGGTCCGAAATTGATGGTAATCTTCCAAAATAGTTTCTTAATTCTCTTGTTTAAGGTATTTTCCTTCAAACTTTCCCATAGTAAATACACAGTAACACAGAACAGAAGACCTGCGACTACAGCATATTTACTAAAAGTGACAGTTTGAATTTTCATAAGCTATTATTAATGACGTTGTTTCAAAGCTAAACCTAGGCTTTAATTGAAAATTATTATTCAGTAAAGATTTCGCTAAACAAGGATTATCACCAAACACCTCATTTGTTGTTCCAACGCCTGAAATTTCTTATCAAATTTCAAAAATGTAATTGGGGAAACGTCGCCTTGAGATTAAATACTTAGGTAAACATGTCACTGCTAGTTAAAGGAAAGTTTGAAGGTAATTCAGTAACGTGGGGTAAAGGTTTATTGTTACAAAATCTTTCAGTCGCTGCTAGTTTGACCTTAAGGTTGGAGAAGCAGTTATGAGTTACAGTAGGGAGTATAACGAGTCCTGATTAAATCGCTTTTAGCTAGCCCTGATTTAAGGAGGAAACCAGAAATACTTGGTCGGATCAATATTAAATCAATCGGTGCACAACTCGCTTTTAACGAGCCCTGATTTAACGAGGAAACCAGAAATACTTGGTCGGATCAATATTAAATCAATGGGTGCATAACTCGCTTTTAACGAGCTCTGATTTAACGAGGAAACCAGAAATACTTGGTCGGATCAATATTAAATCAATGGGTGCATAACTCGCTTTTAAAGAGCCCTGATTTAACGAGTAGCCGGATTTAATGTGCAAATCAGAAATATTTTGTTGATTCAATGTTAAGTCTATGGGAATATAACTCGCTTTTAACGGGCTTGAAACGAGCAATACTTTGTGGTTCAATAAATTTCTGCTTTTCTTTTCTGGAAAACATTCCTTTAGCATTCCGAACTCAACTGAAAGTCAATAATAAGTCGTAAATCTTGAGAACAAGTATCCAAGGACATTTTTTTTTAAATTTGTAGTTGAGAAGTATTTAAAAATTATATAATTGTTAACGAAATTGTTGTCACTTCCGAGATACTTACTTTGGAGGGTATTATTGCTCACTACCAAACGGCACGAACTTGAGGGTCACGGATTTTTACAAAATTCTAGATATAGGTCGATTCCCACTAGGTATGAGCGCAGGCAAAGCGGTTTGACTGCATAGGCCCTAGTTCGGCTGCAACGGGGGTCAGAAGTTGATAATTAGGACACATGATAAAACGGAGTTTCCTTTAAGATTACTATTTTTTATCCATTTTTCTGCTACTGTACAGTAGTATGAGCCATTTGCATGCTTACCTTCGAATTAAATATGTTGGATACTAATTTTTAATAAGCGGTTCTCAAATTTAAATTGGTTACTACTTTTATTTTCAATAACTTGAATGCCAAATTAACCTAGTTGCAGGATAGTTATCGTTTGCAAATGAAACTGATTTTCATTTTATATTAATCGCCTGCTAGTAAAAAGTGTTTATCGTTTGCTGATAAAAACATTTACTTTAACTGGATATTTATCGTCTTATCAAAGATACCCCACATTGATAAGCAAAAATAGGAGCGGAGAAAAAGCCCTTGATTTATTGCACATGGCACACACAATAAAGAAAAAAAAATACAAGATCGTTTCGACTTTTCAAATAACTTAGATAGTGCCCATAAATAAATACGTGTTCTCCCTTATACTCAATTTACTAACAAAAGGAGAGATCAAAACATGGGAGATCGAACATAGTGTCGAAGTCTGAAATTCCAATGGAAACGCCATTGCATTTCTAGGGCTAAATTAGCAACTTTGGGCCCTCATTGCAGCCAAACCAGGGCCTATGCAGTCAAACCGCTTTACCTGCGCTCATACCTAGTGGGAATGGACCTATAGCTAGAATTTTGTCAAAATCCGTGACCCTCAAGGTCGTGCCGTTTGGTAGTCAGATTCAAACAAAAACATATGAAGAAATGACGAAAGCAAGGTAGATGACGACAAATGTGAAGAATTTCAAAAACGAACTCTTAATGTTTAAAACATTTCCTTTGTATTTAACATCATCGTTACATTTCTATCATTCACAATATTAAATTGCAAAGGAGTAATTTCAACAAATTAAAAAAAAAATGTATAAACATGCTTTTTAATTTTAGAAATTTTTATACCTTGATAACAATCACATTCTTTTTGCTACCGGATGTAAAACGCAGGCATTAAGTCGGAGAAATTAAACAGAGAAATAGTCTTTAATAGTAAAAATCATAGACTAATAATAAGAGTAGACCGAGCTATGGCAACCCTTTTGCTGCTCATAAACCAAACCATGTGACTGGTGGATATCCTAGCAACAGCGGGCGTTGATCGAAGCAGACGATCAACGCGAGCGAGAAATAAATTAAATAGAATTGATGGAACACGGAAGAATGAGGTTTTATGAAATCCTATTTGTAAATTTGTTATTCTAAGTTGTAAATATTTTGTTAATATAGTGAGTTTTTCGTTTAGATAGTACTGTGCATTTTCTTTAGTCAATTTCAATAACTCTCTAAGCAATTAAAGATGCAAGCGCCCAAAATGAATCGGCAAACGGTAAGATTTTTACCTACAATTTCAATTTAAGATACCGATTAGTACATTTTTGCGTTAACGCAAAACGTTTACGCTATTCCGTTCACGCCAACGCTGACGTAGGAGTTCTAAATGAAATAAAAGTTACTGAAAACTGTGATCAAAAACTAATTACTAATGTCAAAATAATGCATAACTAAAAGAACAACAGTTCAATCTCTGCACCTGGAAAAAAAAATATGATGAAAATACATTACCTCTTAAAATACATTTCGAGTGCCAGACTATAGATAATATTGCCATCTAGCAACCATGCTGCCAAAGTTTTCGCAAAGCCTTTCCACCAGTCACATGATGCATCCATGAACCAATTTTTTTCATCAGCAAGTCTGAGAAAGCTCGGTCTACTCTTATTATTAGTCTATGGTAAAAATAGCTTCCAAACATCAGCTTCAGACGTTCTTCAGACCATCATTAAACGATGCAATTAGCTGTGTAGAGTATTGAAAAGTTTTTTTTTTTTTTTTGTAAAATAAAAAGTAGAAAATTCATTTCATAACCTTGCTTAGAAACTGACTTATAAATAAACTATAATTGGCCTAAAAAGCCAATTATAATAAAAAATTGAAGGGGCGCAAAAGTAACCGACATGGCTCACTGTCACTCTGAATAACTAATTTGAAATAAAGATCAGTAGCTTTAAAAAAAAGAGGTTCAAGCTTTTTAAAATGGTATAGTTTAAACCTTCAAGTTTCAAGATTCGAAGAACGAGAGAAAAACAAAAGAAAGCTAAGTTGTTCGGAGTTCAGTAGTTCTGCGGAATCGCGCAGACGATTTCGATAATTCGCTATAAACCAAGGCTCGGATATGACATCAAAACCATCTTATTTTATAACAAGTGCTTCTAATTTTAGTTATGCTAAATAAAAATTAATTCAGCCACATAATCTTCCATGTTAATACAGCTATCCTTTTGAAAAATTGCAAATTACACACCGAGTAATTGTCTCAATGCTTTTTTCTTCTCCACTCTACTTTTTAGAACCAGTTCGCAAGGGGTTATATCTATGCTGTAATTAAGGCCAATTTTAAAATCAATACACAAGCATTCAAGAAATCCTTTATTCTTGTAGTTTGTATTATTGCATTTGCTTTACAATGCAGTACTACCTTAATCGATTAAGGCATAGTTTTTTCATCTTAATTAATGATGTAAAGATAATTAAAGTATAAATAAATCAAGAATAGATTTTCAAAAAGAAAAATGTTAGTATTTTAATTCGCAACTCCAACGAACTATAGGGGGCACTGAAGTCACTGTCTAATGGCGGATTTCAAAACTAAAACAAACGCACATGGTAACGAAGAAAATGCTAAAAATGTTGTGATTTTTGTTCGTACATATGATTTTTTCGCTTTATTCTTTTTAAATTAATTTTCAAAGTCTTGTGGATATTCTGGCCCACGTAGAAAGAAATGAGAATTCAAGAAGCATTACTAAACGTCATAGATTAATGCAAACTACGTAGTTCGTAGTTCTAAGCAGCTATTTCCACGATGTTGAATTCGATATTTATCAATTCTTGATAAAACTAAATAATAATTGTAGCCTGACAAGAACAACAATTAATGCTAGAAAATTCAATATGACATTACAAATTGTTATCGAAAGAAGATGATACTTTTTTGCCTTGCTTGGCTAGCGCTTATTGTTTTCCATTTGTAGCTGAGTTATTTCTCTCCAATTCCCGAATCGGTTAATTTAAAAATTTTCTGTTTCGATTTTTCTAATTTTTGAGTTACGATTTAATTGTGTCATGTTATGCAAATCATCAACAAAATTCTCACGGATATATGGTGGTAGTTTTCTTTTCAGTTGATTGACCATTATTTCTTTTCACTTATCGAATTCTGTAATCTTACTACCATTTTATTCCACTCATGATAAAAATTAAAAATGGTTTAACTAAAAACGCGAAATCTCGCCAAGGCTACTTTGCTCGCACTATACTAAAACTATAACCCTAAACAAATTTGGCGAAACCTTTCAGCTGAGAATAAAAGGAATAAAGTAAATTCTTTCTCGGTTATTCATTTTGTTCTACGATAATATATTCAAGAAAATATTTTGCATACTGTCCATTCCAACTAAATGCTGCTGCAAAATATGGTAAGTTTAATTAATTTAAGATTAAAAAAATCCCCATATTCTTACAAATTCATACAAAACAATAAAAAATTTTACCTTGTATAACGTTATCCAAGTTTGTTAATCCAGAATTTTCGCTTTCACCAATTATTAAGGAAATAATGAAAACTAACATTATTTTGAGAAGCTCGAGAATACTACTAAGGGACGAATTAATTTCTGTAGCTGAAAGCAAACTAAGACACATCGATTGCGTTAATAAATACTCAGAACAAACTGCCTGTGTTTACGTCAACATACACACGTGGAACGCAACGTGGCAATGTTTTAGTTTCATTTGCAGTTTTGTAAATCACCGCAAGGTAGCGTATTTGAGCGCTGGAGTTCCGAATTACAAAGTAGCTCAAGCGCGTAAGCGTCTCTATAAATACCGTTTTCTCTAATCAGAAGGTTTTTAAATTTTGTTTTCAAGCGAGTAATGCAGTTTTAAGGTTCAATGCATTTAAAGAATTTTTTTTAAATAATGTACAGTTTCTTAATAGTTTTTACATTTTTAAATTTTTTACGCTATTCGCAACTCCAACGAACTATAGGGGGCACTGCAGTCACTGTCTAATGGCCGACTTAAAAACTAAAACAAACGCATGTGGTAACGAAGAAAATGCTAAAAGTGTTGTGATTTTTGTTGTTATGTATGATTTTTTCGCTTTATTCATTTGAAAAGATTTTTCAAAGTCTTTTGGTTATTCTGACCCATATAGAAAGAGATTAGAAACCAAAAAGTATTACGAAAGTAAACAATTAATGCAGAACACACAGTAAGTTGTTCTGAAGCAGCCATTTTCACGATGTTGAATTCGGAATTCATAAATTTTTGGTTCGCTTCGAACGGCATTTTCATTTTGTACCGTTTTTTCTATACATTAGTACATATTAAGTTCAGTTTCGTGACATTTCCGTCATTTGTTGACATTTTTGTCACATAGTGCACATACGTGGCAGATTGTCAAGAGTAACGTTTAACACTAGATAATTTATTTCTATGACTATATGATTGGATATCCAAAGAAATCATGCATTTAATTCATTCGTCATGGAAATGATTTACCTGATATGCGAAATCTTGTCAAGATACATTATTCTTTCACACAATTTTAAAACCATAACCCTATAAACAGATTTTTGGCGAACTTTTATTTTTTATTGTTCAAATTCTTAACGTTCTTTCTGGATTTTTCAATCTGTTCTGCGATAAATATTTTCAAGAAAATTTATTTGTTACTGTCTATTTCAGTAGGATACTGTAGTAACAAAGGTTATTTAAATCATTTATGTGGAATTAGGTTAAGGAAAAGTGTCCAGTCAATGTTGTTAAGTTCGTTTTTTTTTTTCATCGAACTGAAAAACTGATATTTATTCAAATTCACTCAGAACAAAATAAATAAAATGTGTACTCACAGTTTATATATGGTGGTAGTTTTCTTTTCAGTTGATTGACCATTATTTCTTTTTACTTATCGAATTCTGTAATCTTATTATCATTTTATTCCACTCATGATAAAAATTAAAAATGGTTTAACTAAAAACGCGAAATCTCGCCAAGGCTACTTTGCTCGCACAATACTAAAACTATAACCCTAAACAAATTTGGCGAAACCTTTCAGCTGAGAATAAAAGGAATAAAGTAAATTCTTTCTCGGTTTAACATTTTTCATTTTGTTCTACGATAATAAATTCAAGAAAATATTTTGCATACTGTCCATTCCAACTAAATGCCGCTGTAAAATATGATTAGTTAAATTAATTTAAGATTAAAAAAAAACTCATATTCTTACAAATTCATACAAAACAATAAAAAATTTTACCTGGTATAACGTTATCCAATTTTGTTAATCCAGAGTTTTCTTGTTTACGCTTCCACCATTTAATACTTTTTTGAAAGAAATAAAGAAAACTAACATTATTTTGAGAAGCTCGAGAATACTACTAAGGGACGAATTAATGTCTGTAGCTGAAAGCAAACTAAGACACATCGATTGCGTTAATAAATACTCAGAACAAACTGCCTGTGTTTACGTCAACAGACACACGTGGAACGCAAAGTGGCAATGTTTTAGTTCCATCGGCAGTTTTGTAAATCACCGCAAGGTAGCGTATTCGAGCGCTGGAGTTCCGAATTTACATTTATTATTATTCTTATTTTTGTTTATTATTATTACTATTATTATTATTATTATTATTATTATCACTAGCAGTACCCGCACAGCGATGCCCGTGCTAAAAATTTAATGGAAGTCCGTTGAATAAAAAAAATTAACGCCCCCTCCCTCTCTGATGTAAAATGATAATTTTTTCTTTGTATAAAATGCGTACACACCACTTCAAAGAAAAAAAATATTAAAGTTTCTTTGGAATTTTAAACTTTTCGTCAAATCATTAAATTATATTTACAGTTACTTTAAAACTCTATTTAGCTAGTGAAGCGGTTTTTACTGCAATTTAAAATATTTCGCCAAATAAACAAAAAAGAAAGACATCAAATAATATTTTTCAAATGTAAAAATAGTTCCGCAACTCTATTGTTTATCGCCAAACTCGCCCAGCAACCACGTTCTCATAATCCACCCGTCTAACGAAAAAAAAAAAAAAAAAAAAACACCCAACCCAGTGGAACATTTAAAAATCATCGTCAGAAAAAAAGAAGAAAATGTCGTACATTCCACTCGAATAAAAACAAATCGAAAGTTTATTTTCTTCCAAAACAAATCGCCAAAACAATGAATTACATTTACGGTTGCTTTAAGGGAGAGTTTTCTAGTTTCATTTGCCAACTTTCAAATGTAGATGCCGCAGAATTTCACTCGGTTTTAAAGGGGGGGGGGGGGAATAAAAGTCCCTCTCTAAACAGCTTCACACGGAGGGAAGTAATTAGGCGTTAATAGCTGTCACGGGAACCGAACCCCTCTCCCTTCAGGCAAATGCAAAGACGAAGACCGGTTTGCTCTTTCAACATTTCTCTAGAGGAGCAAATGGTCAAATTTTAGCTTCGGAGCGATTTTTGTGATGCAGTTATAGGAATTAGTTTTTCTGAAAGGTATTGACATCAGCTGAGAGAGAAAGAAACCTTTCAGCTGAGAATAAAAGGAATAAAGTAAATTCTTTCTCGGTTTAACATTTTTCATTTTGTTCTACGATAATAAATTCAAGAAAATATTTTGCATACTGTCCATTCCAACTAAATGCCGCTGTAAAATATGATTAGTTAAATTAATTTAAGATTAAAAAAAAACTCATATTCTTACAAATTCATACAAAACAATAAAAAATTTTACCTGGTATAACGTTATCCAATTTTGTTAATCCAGAGTTTTCTTGTTTACGCTTCCACCATTTAATACTTTTTTGAAAGAAATAAAGAAAACTAACATTATTTTGAGAAGCTCGAGAATACTACTAAGGGACGAATTAATGTCTGTAGCTGAAAGCAAACTAAGACACATCGATTGCGTTAATAAATACTCAGAACAAACTGCCTGTGTTTACGTCAACAGACACACGTGGAACGCAAAGTGGCAATGTTTTAGTTCCATCGGCAGTTTTGTAAATCACCGCAAGGTAGCGTATTCGAGCGCTGGAGTTCCGAATTTACATTTATTATTATTCTTATTTTTGTTTATTATTATTACTATTATTATTATTATTATTATTATTATCACTAGCAGTACCCGCACAGCGATGCCCGTGCTAAAAATTTAATGGAAGTCCGTTGAATAAAAAAAATTAACGCCCCCTCCCTCTCTGATGTAAAATGATAATTTTTTCTTTGTATAAAATGCGTACACACCACTTCAAAGAAAAAAAATATTAAAGTTTCTTTGGAATTTTAAACTTTTCGTCAAATCATTAAATTATATTTACAGTTACTTTAAAACTCTATTTAGCTAGTGAAGCGGTTTTTACTGCAATTTAAAATATTTCGCCAAATAAACAAAAAAGAAAGACATCAAATAATATTTTTCAAATGTAAAAATAGTTCCGCAACTCTATTGTTTATCGCCAAACTCGCCCAGCAACCACGTTCTCATAATCCACCCGTCTAACGAAAAAAAAAAAAAAAACACCCAACCCAGTGGAACATTTAAAAATCATCGTCAGAAAAAAAGAAGAAAATGTCGTACATTCCACTCGAATAAAAACAAATCGAAAGTTTATTTTCTTCCAAAACAAATCGCCAAAACAATGAATTACATTTACGGTTGCTTTAAGGGAGAGTTTTCTAGTTTCATTTGCCAACTTTCAAATGTAGATGCCGCAGAATTTCACTCGGTTTTAAAGGGGGGGGGGGGGGAATAAAAGTCCCTCTCTAAACAGCTTCACACGGAGGGAAGTAATTAGGCGTTAATAGCTGTCACGGGAACCGAACCCCTCTCCCTTCAGGCAAATGCAAAGACGAAGACCGGTTTGCTCTTTCAACATTTCTCTAGAGGAGCAAATGGTCAAATTTTAGCTTCGGAGCGATTTTTGTGATGCAGTTATAGGAATTAGTTTTTCTGAAAGGTATTGACATCAGGGCCCAATTTCCCAATAGGCAGAGTAGGCAGCTGCCTAGGGCGGCAAATTTTTCAGGGGCGGCAAATTTTTCTTTAACCACACATTTTTTTAATTCCTTTTTTGGTCTTAAAAGTAAAATATTAGTATTTTTTCATTTTTCGAAGATATTTTTTCTCATCATTTAATAATTATTACTTTCACACATCTTATGAAAATCAAATGTTTTTCAATCATGGTAATTAATCAGCCTAAAATAGTAAGTGAAGACGAAAAGCAGGTGTTAATTTCAGAAAGTGTCGTTGCGTTTATCCAGAAGTCGCAACAAGATTGGAGTTTGACTATGATTTTAGTGTTATACTTAGGTTTATTCAGGGCTGGTTTCTTGAGTGACTGACGTTTATTTTCTTTTTTACATTATTAATATTTAAAAATTGTTTTCTGTTAATATTAAGTCTCGGAGGTAAATAAAAATGAATGACGAGCGAAAAAGGCTGACTGCTTTTAAATAAAGGAAACATGCTAAATGGAAACATGTTCATAAACATTATAAAAACCGAAAAACAAAAAAGAGTCATCAAAATTTTTTTAAACATGATATGTTTTTTTTTTCAAATGGGCAGTTTTCAAAAGCGGAAACTTTTGCAAAGTAATCCAGCTACAATTTACTAATGAAATACCATTGAACAGTTAGGAGTGGTAAGAACACAAGAGAGTGAACGTAATAACAGAGTAAATTATTCAAATCGTTGATTCGTAGATTGAAAAAAAAAAATAATAGAATAAAGATGCTGCTATAAATAAAGATGACAACTGATAAAATGGTTAACGCACAAGACATTGAAGTTCAGTGCTTATCAAAGATTCAACGATTTAGATATTAAATAATTAAGCTAGGTTTGATTAAAACACAGTTTTGATCAAAAGAGCACGTAAAAGTAACTTTTTTTCAAAAAGTAACAGAATTCATTCGGAATGTAATCGTGTTCTTTTTTTTTATTCTAAATTCAAAATGTCTTTTTGAGCAAACAATGAAACAACAAAAAAGTTTTTTTCTCTGAAAATAAAGATGCTGTCTTATGTGAAACATACTAACATGCTTAGCATTCGAGAAAAATCTCGGTTACTCTTTATCTCCCCGTTTTCTATCATTATATTTTCCCTTATAGGTTTAACTCAAGTCTGTATCATTTTTCAGTAATTCATGTGCGTTGTCATTGCAAGGAAATGTTTTAAAACTTCAAAGAATGATAGAAAACATGTTTTATAAAACTATAGGGCCCTGAAAAAAAAAAAAAAAAACTATGCTCTATTAATTGATAATTGCAAATAAATATACATATTGTAAATATTATTTAAATTGTTTTTATGTGAATCGCTTGATAACTTCCCAAGAGCAGTAGGGGAGACCGGGGTAAGTTGTTACATTCGAATTTGAAACTAACCGCCTGTAGAAACTGACTTTCCTTGCACTACTAGATGATAGCACTCACCCATCTGCACAGGGGTACCCATCCCCCTCAAGCTCAATAGCGCAAATTCACCCCCCCCCCCCAAAAAAAAAAAGTTTCTCGCTTTTGAATCTGGTGAAATATTACAGTTTTTAGATGAAATATTGTTTGGATTGTTGACCCACCTTGCCTTCCCAAATTTTACAACGTGCACCTTGAGTAAACAAGTTTTGGGTACCCCTGAATTTTGCTACAACTTTTTTTTTTTTTTTCAAACGCATGAACAATTACAGGAAGAGTTCACTCAACTTTCTGACTTGGGATGGAAACATTGCCAGATTTACATAATATGAATCTATGCAATATGAATGTGATTTTATTGTCCCTTAGATAGGGGGTCCGGGGGAAAATTGTAGTTTTAAAATCAGTTTTAGACGATCTCTGGTGATGTTAGGGGGATAAAAGGTTTGTTGTGCCCTTCCCGGAAATTTTTCAATATTGAAACTTTAAAAACGCAATTGTAGATAGTCTAACGTTGTTTGAAAAAGGGCTTTCCTTTGTTTTCAAAATTGTAGTTCTAAAAACACATTTTTAGACTATCTGTGATAATGTTAGGGAAAGGAGATCCTAGGGCTCACCCCAGGAAAATTTTCAAAATTAAAGTTTTAAAAATGCTATTATGGTTGGGGGAAAAGCAGTTTTTCTGAAATTGAAGCTCTAAAATCGCAATCGTAGCCGACCTTTGTAACGTTAAGAAAAAGAGTTTTCGGGAACTCTTTCGGAATTTTCTCGAAATTGAAGCCCTAAAAATCAAATTTAACACGATTTTTTAATAATGTTGACGAGAATGGAAGGGGGGGGGGGGAGAGGGGTGCTCCATTTAAATTTTCGAACTTGTAACTTTGAAAACGCAGTTTTGATAGATCTTGATAATATTAGTGGGAATTGAATTTCGGTGCCATTCCCCCGGCAAATGTTTGAAATTGATACACCAAAAACGCAATTCTAGGCTTGTCTTTGATCGTGTTAAGAAAAGAGGGGGTAATCAGGGGATCTCTCCTAAAAATTTTTCAAAATTGCAGTACTACAACAGCAGTTTTAGATGACTCTTAATGACAAAGAGGGTGCTATTCTGGCGCTACGGTGAGGGGCGCTCTCCTGGAAGTTTTTCAAAAATCCAAAATTTTTTCTAAAATTGAAGTTGCATACCCAAAAAAAGATGAATCAGACACCCCGTGACAGATATGTTTCGGAAATTCTTAAATATTGATTCAGCTATTCAGTACACATCGAAAATCAGAACTCAAGATTTTTCATGAATCAAGTATCCTTCCTTTTATACATATCAGATATAGAAGAAAGTAAATATGATTTTCGAAAAATAATTTGAACACTTTAAGAACAGACTGTTCTACCTCCATCAGCGAAAACCAACATCACTGAAAGTTTTAATAAAAATCATCTAATGATAAATTGAAACAATCAGTTTAAAAAATGGTAGAGAAGATGGTAGTAAAGTGAAATGAAAAATTCTTCATAAGCTTGAACTCGTTAATGAAGACAATACATTAATTGTCGATTGGAGGGATAAAAAATATGTTATTCGCAAAATTCAAAACTAGTTCTTAACGATTGTCGAGGTGCAAATGAATCAATGGAAGACTGGAGCGTACTGCTGTGAATTATCACAAACAATAAATCATTTTTGACCTCTCTCCCTTTCATCATTTTTAAAACACGCATTCAACATGCAAAATTGTGCTACTTCCAGAAAATTTATAAAAAATTTGAAAAGAAATCAAATCGTCTGATCCAGCTTTGAAACGGACATCAACTCCATGCCGTCTGTGATGTTCCCTTCATTGAAAAAGAGACACGGTCATTAAATTTTGGAAAGAATCGTCGGTAGGCCGTCGCTAGGTCAAATAACTGGGGAGGGGGGGGGAGTACGCTTTCGGCGGTCCGTTAATTATTTCAAACGCATGTTCCAATATGCAGAGAGAGAGAAGATTTGGCTTATGGTTCAGCAGGGATAGTCGTATTACTAGACCTTAGTACTAGTACTATAAATTTAATTGTAAGGATAAATATTCCATCAGAATTAAGGGGTGTCGGAGGGCTACCTTCTTGCATTATTTTGAAATTGAAGACATAAAAACGCAGTTTTAGATTATATTTTAAGTTTGGAAGGATGGGGAAGAGGAGGTCCAAGATAGCCTCTCCCGATAATTTTTCCAAATTTAAGTTCTCAACACAATCGTACGTTATATTTAATTATGTTCAGAAGAGGGGGTACGGGGCTCACCCCCGGGAATTTTAAAGATTGTTATTTGAAAAACACAGTTTTAGACGACCTATGGTGATGTTAAGGGAGGAAGAGACTCTTGGTCATCGTTCTATAATTTTTCAAAATGCAAACTTCAAGCACGCATTCCCGTTTGTGAATTATTCGTGATTGTGACACGTAAAGGGGAGTCTGGGGGCTCTCTCCCGAAAAAAATCTGAAAATTTTAATTCGAAAAATGCAGTTTTAGATGATCTATGGTGATCAGTGGCATAGCTACACTTTCTGCCGCCCGGGGCGATTTATTTTATATCCGATGAACCGTTTTTTTTATTGAAGTGAATGAATTACGAGCAGCATTTAATTATCAATTCCAGTTTAGTGAAACATTTTCTGCTCTTCAAATTGTATGTGAAACAATTGTCAATATTAAGTAAGTCCATTTCATAATTATGATATTTTTCTATTTACTGTGTATCCGATGAACCGTCTTTTTTTTTATTATTGAAGTGAATAAATCTCGTGTATTATTTTGTTTTATTTTCTGGTTAAATGTAACATTTTCCCCTTTGTATGATATGTATATATTTATCTTGAGAGGTGTGAAAAGATGCATCAAACGGTGTGATGCATATTTACTGCATAAACTACACAGTGCATTGTGTACAATCCCTTAGAGGCAATTCTAAAAAGAACTAACTTACGTAGTGCATGGTTCGAAGGAATCCCATTTGCTAGTTTCAATGTGTGAATTTTAGGATGAAAAATCAGCCGATAAAAGTGGTAAACTGCGGCGGTGCCCACAGGGGGGGGGGGGGGATTATGGCGCAAGTTGCGCCATCGAAATTTTTTGGGGGGGGGGGATTTTTTTTTCCTGAAGGTTTTTTTTTTTCCTTTAGAACATGAAATTTTTTAATTTTGGAAAGAAAAAATATTCAAACTCATTCAACAAGAAATAAATGCATTTATAATACTTTTTCCGCGTACACTTCAGGGCCATCACCGTAGCCCCCCCCCCCCCCCCCCCCCCCCCGTTTTTTCAGAAGCGCGACCGACAATTTCATTTTAGGGATGCAACTAACGAAGAAAAAGGAAAACTCTTCGTTGTTTTAAAAAATTAAAAGAGTAATTATAAATGAACAATTGAAATAATGCACTATAGTTGTACTGTAAACTGTACAATTAATCCAGGAATGATATTTAACTTTAAAAGACGCAGATGGTGATGATTTATGTGATATTTATTATGTGATTTCATAACGTTTCCATTCTTCCTGGTTTCTTAAATTTACAATACAAGAACAGCTTCCATTTTCATAATTTTTGCATTTTGCATAGAAACTACTCTGTGAACTTTTACGGATTTCCTTTTCTTGCTTTTTAATTGCATTGCAGATATGGAAAATTCATGGCATTCACAACAACAAAATACAGACCGACAAAATTAAAAAATTGCCTCAGTGAAAAGCTGATATTAGTTAAGGAATGCATTCAACCACTTTTCGATGGGGAGTCGATTCCGTGGGCCCCCGGGAAACATCGTTATCAGACTTTGAAGAAAGGAGGAGCTCGCAAGTGGCCAGGCAAGTGAGTCCTGAGGCAAGTGGCTCGCGTTGGGAAAAAGGGGAGAAAGCTAAAGTGATTTATGGTAGAGTTATTAGGAAACGTGGGAGAGACTCGTATTTTTCAGATTTCCTACTTTAGCGACACCTGCATGAGAGGATTGGAACTAAATGCCCGAAAATTGGACAAGTTTCTAAAACATCCACACTTTAAAATATAAAAATTTATGAAAATGAAATTTAAAAATAATCATTAAGACCCTCAAAGTCTTATGAACCATCGATAACTGCTTTTTTTTCCAATATTATTACAGGATTTGTAGTAGGACGCAAAGTTGTTCAGTTTTTAGTGCGTGTATGGTTGCTATTCTGAAACCGTCGCCAAGCGAGATTTTCATTTAAACTTAATTTAAATTGAAAAAACGCAAAATTTTTCTACTATATTATCTCAATCCATTCTAGACTGAAAATCACGTCGTATGCAACAAATATAGGGAGGCTATTTGCTGTTGACTTTGATTACGGGAGTAGATTGATTTTCCCTTGGCGCCAATCTCTTGGGACAACAGCCTTAAAGCAATAATCCTAGACTGAACTGCTCAGCGCCTAACGCGCCAAGTGACCACGATCCCGGAACCCAGACCTTTTGCAAGTGAAGCGGATGTTTTTCTTTAGCAAAGCAAAATGTAAACTATATCACTCGTTATGCCTCATTCATTATACGTTGGGGGTCTTCGTGGCTTTGTGGTAGGAACTTCGCTTCAAATGCCAGTAAACGTGGGTTCGATAACCTCGGATGCTCTGAGTGGTGTATTTCCTTTCTTTCGCTGAAAATCTTTCTCATGTTGTCTTATGTGTGAATAAATAAAAAAAGTCCAAAATCTCGAGGCAATGGCCCTCAATCCTTCCATGGTTATTAACTGGGGGTTTGGCGCTATCGTCAATTATGGGCTATGATTGTTTGCTTTTGTCACTATCAGCAAGGCCATGGCCGAAGTACATTAGCCCTTGGTCTTTGGCGTCCACAAATTTATATCTGTCCGGATGTCTGTCAGGATATTTGTCTAGATTTCTCTCTGTGACGCGTATAGCGCCTAAACCAGTGAGATGGCCTAAACCATTCGGCTGATTTTCACGAAATTTGGCATATAATTATTTTATAGCATGGAGGATGTGAAGCTCTAAGCAATTTTTCGAAAATTCGATTTTATTCTTTTTCTATGCTAATTTTAAGAACATTTACCGAGCAAATTATCATAACGTGGGCGAGTAAATTTCCAAATTATCATATCGTGGAACGGAACAGTGACATGTGCGAGCAAACGAACATAGTAAATTGGCGAGAAATTCTTCATCCATTATTTGTAAATATACAGGTGAACCAAATGACCTTTTAATTTTTTCTACTACGGGCAAAGCCGTGCGGGTACCGCTAGTTTTAAATAAAAATGATTGATGTTCTCCTGTTAGCCTGCTCGTTTGTTTTCAAAATACGAACTTTTTGACAAAAACCAGTGCTGCCATCTAAGATATACACGTGTAACTAAATAAGGTTAACAAGGCTTTAACTCAGGTGCAATTTCAAAGCAATGCGAAAACAAAAGTGATTATTAAAAACTTTTTTAATTAGCTTGGGGTACTTTTTACTGTTTTCTAAAAAAAAAAACCCCTCCAAAGTAACTTTCAAGATCTAAATCAAAACGATATAATGGTATTTTTATTATTAAAATATATTAATGATGAAAATGAACAAACTAGAAAATAAAGAATCACTTACGATCTCCTATCCTCTTTAATCAGGATTATTTTCCTTCGTCGCTTCATTTCTTTAGCATGTGTAGCTAATAATTTCACTAAAAAAATAGCGGCAAAATTGATGCTTCGAAAATTAAGTGTTTTTTTTCTTTGTTTCACTGAGAGATTTAGCTTTACATACTAAATCTTTCTATGCTTAGAGTTCTTTAATCAGTTAATGGCTTTACTTAAAGCCTATTTGAATCTGCTTTTGTTAAAGTCAAACACAAAATTTTGAGAAATTGAGCTCTCATACTTGAAAAAAAAAAATCATGCGTTGATGATTGGTAATTAACTTTTAGAAATTCAGATGGTACATTTCAGAAGTCAATAATGAAGGGTCACAGCACCATAAATCAATTTCCTGAGCCTTTTGATGTATTTAGACTTTTTTAAACTATTTTTCTCTCATGCAACTACATCTCATCTAACGTTTGGCTGCTTCTGGATCCTCTGAATGAGTTAATTCTACTTTTATTTGCTCAATTTTGAAAAAAAGTTCTACCCCCAGTAACAGACACCGAATAATCTGATAATACCCAGTAACATACATAGGATGATGAAAGGATGAGTGATGGAAAAAAATCCGCTTTTCTCTTCAAAATCTGCAAAAGTTCTTCATTTTAAAGACTAAAATCTTATTAAAATCAAATAATCATTACACATCAGCTGACTAAGTGGTGGCTGTTCATAACCTTTCACCACTGCCTTGTAGATACCAACTGGCTCAAAAAATTCACTCTTATAACACTAGATGGTTGCATCGTATTCATGGGCCACAGCAACATCAGTTTTACCCGCCTAAAACTCTTTATTATTTAAATTATGACTATCTGTTACTCGTGCCGTTATAGTATAGCCATATATAACGAAGACCGAAATAAGGGTGAGGGGGGGGGGGGGGGAACGTAATTTTGCAAATTGGCACACACGTACATGAAGATCTCCTGATAAACATACTAAAAGTCCCCGGTGGGGGGGGGGGAGCTCGCAGCGCCACCTACGATTTTAGGTGTGTTTTTTCAGTTTTGGTCTTATATTTTATATCTGTTTTTATTTTTTTTTACGCCTCCATCTCAAAGTATTAATATTAGGATAAAGCAGGGAAGTCCAACTGCAAAGAGCCCACGGGGCAGAATTCCGGTCACTGATCACCTGGCGGGCCGCAGTTTGAAAAATTTGAACAATAAGTTCTTACCTTTTATGCAATAACAATTAATAATAATTCTTAATGTGTAAGAGGTAATTAATTATAAAACAATGAAACAGGAGGATTATAAAAAATATTTGCTTAAATTTTAATGGGAAAATTGAGGCAGATCCGCCTTCTTTACAAGGGCAGGAATGCCAACCTCGATGTTTTTCGTTGCCAGCAGAACAAGGTCTATCAATGAACTGTCGGAGAAAGAGCTCCTGTGACGATTCTTGATAAAGTTCATTGTCAAAGAAGCACTTTCGCATAAATATATGCTCCCAAACATGGAAGCGACGAGAGCAAATTCTCAATTTCTTTTTCGAAATCAACAAAGGGCCGTAGAATCAGTGAGGGGGGTCTTTATTTTTAACCAACTGCAGGCAGGTTTTGCTTATCTGAAAGGTTTCTCTATTCCCTCCCTGTCTCCCTCCGCCAACGCGAGGCAATATTATATCTAGGAATTCGTTTGAACACCAGTGTGCAGGGTAGGACTGCTTGACCTTGACCTGTAGATGTCCTGTACCTTTTCCTTTTAAAACAATGAAAAAAGTATAAAAGGGCGATCAAGAGGGAATTTCGTGGACCCCGGCTTTACCAAGAAGGGTAGTCTCGGATGCTTCTTGATACCAATAAATGTCGAAAAGAAGTATGCTGAATAAGAAGTTGGCGGGCCGCCAGTTGGACAGCCCTGGGATAAAGTATACCCTTAAAAAATCAAAATGATTGCCTCTTTCAGATGTCGTTCATAAAATTTTTCAAGTGGCCACAAAATTGTGTATGTAAGAGTGAGCCGATTTGTATATGTTTCCAGAAACTAATTATTTCATTTCTGTTTTAAACAAATACATTTATTTATGTCAAATATATATATATATATATATATATATATATATATATATATATATATATACATATATAAATAAGAATGCTGTTTATTCAATATCAAACAATGTCTACCGCATCTTGGCCACGCTTTCCTGATCTCATGTTTCAATAAATGACGCAAATTTTACTCAGGATGATTTTTTAAACGACTGATGTCAAAAGTCAATGTAAATGTTTTTTTAAATGCTGATAACTACTTTTGAAGGAAAGTTTTAAATGAAAAAATCACAGACTTCACAGTGAAGTTAAAAATTTAGTGCTTTAATTAAAATTTATGGCTTTCTTTCCGGAAAATTTGGTTATCGCATGAATTTTGTCTAAAATGAAATGATTTAAAAGAGGAAAAAAAATCACTTTAACTTCACTTGTCACGAAAGATTAGGAGAAAGATACAGAAGAAGAAAACTGAGTCGGAAATAAAGTTATTTCCGAATGATTCTTGGGATTATTTATTTCGTGATTTATATTTTTAAAAATGTAACAGAAAGTACTCATTCAAAATTATTTTGTGTTTTATTTTTACCTGTGACCATACTACACTTAGAGGTACATTTCTATTCAGAATTAGTGGTTGCACTATTTCACATAAGTTCAATTTTGCAAATTTTCTGACACCACAAACAGTTTATTTATTTTTTTTATATAGTAGTAAAATTTAATAACTCAATTTTGTGACATGCTGATATGGAACCTGCGTGTTTTGGAATGGAAAACCTATCTTAGCATTCGACAACTTAGAAATATCATACTAAATGAACTATAATTGCTTTATTCATCTAAACCTGAATAAAGTTTTTTTTATTCATTTTTCATAGGCATAATTTCTTACTTTTAGATGATTTTTGTTATTTTTCCATCAAAGAATATTACTGATCTAATGAAACATTTTGAATGTACGTGAGTATGTTATGCAGAGAGATCTCCTGCAACAAATTTTTTGTAAATAAATGAAGTCAAATGAACGGATCAAAAAAATGAACGAACCTCTGATGAACGGATCATTCAAAAGAACGATATTACCCACCTCTGGTACCTAGTACCTTGATCATCTATAATTCAATTGGCTCCAACTTTTGTACATTCATCAAATGAGTATCCAAAAATAAGAAAAGAAAAAACCTTATGCCATGTGAAATTCAAGTTATATTATGTTTGGCAGCAGCTTAACAAAAATGGCAAATTAGCGTTATTAGCAACGGGGGTTCAAATGAAGCCTACTCTGAAGAAAAAAAAAGGGCCAACAAGAATTGAAACTAAAGAACATTTAATTTTTTTATCGTCAATATAAAAACATAGTAAACCGCATTTGAGAATTTCAAAGACATTATCAAAAATTTTATTTTTTCCCGCATTCATAAGGCTTTCTAGAACAATTAAAACCTTTTTTTTACTGGTAAACTGCAGTAAACTATGAAAAACAAAATTTACTCCAAAATAAGATCAGGCAATTTTTGACAAGATTCTTTTGTAACACCGGTTGATAAAAAAAAATGTCTTCAAGACAACGCTTTGTCAATCGTTAAGGATTTTTGATGACGATAGAATCGCGATCTAGCGAATTTTCGCTGTTCTACATAGAAAAATATTGAGTTTTTCCTTATTGTTTTCGTAACCTCACTCGGTGCTACCACCTTGCTTCTAGTATTTACATCATTGCTAGTTAAATGAAACCAGAAACAGGGTAAAAGCCAACTTTTCGTAATGCCCGGGGCAATGGAACGCACTAAATACGTTTTAAGATCGTTAACAAAAATTAATTTTGAATGCTCAAGACATCACAAAATAATAACAAGTAGTTGAAATGTACGTGCTTAAAATGTGCAAGCATCTCAAACTGTTTTTTTTAATTATAAATTTTTGAAGTTCCCATAAGTGTTCATAATTTTCACTTTAAGAAATTTGAAAAATGAAGCTTCCTAAACCACCACTATTGCTACTAAATATATTACCACTTGGACGCCGAATATTAACATCAATAGGCGCGTTTCTATGGACAATTTCAACCCCGCAAATAACCTGCTTTTCATCACTTTCCGGTTATTTGCCGGGGAAATGTGGATTTTTTTCCTCCTGCTTCCTTCTGGAGCAAATGTTTTTACCCAGAATTCATTACGCGAAACAAGTTCGTCTACTTGCTGAGTATAGCCGCTAAGGATGCTGGATAAAAACCGCTTTCTATGGTACAATGGATAACCTCTTTTAATATGTAAACGGGGATTTTTTCAACCGGTTTATTTCGGGGCCGGAGCGGGTATTTGCGAGGTACAAGAGTATGTTGTGAACGCGGCTAATAAAGTTTGCATTGAAGTAACACCAATTTGCCCTCCGAAACATGCAAAAAAACCCTCTTGGAACTTTTGACTGCAACCCATAGAGAAAATGCATATCACTCTCAGAGTCTACACTGTTAAAAAGTTTTCGGAAAATTTACGGTAATTGTTACTGGCGTCTATGTTGCCAGTAACTATTACCATAAAAATCAAATGTTACTGTAAAATTATACGGTTTTCTCGGTAGACCACAGCAACCAATTGGAGGTGGAATCTCTTATTTCTCCGGTATAAATTACCGTAAAAATCAGCGATGCTGTAAGTCCGCAATTTTACAGTAACAATTACCAGAAATTTTTCCTGAATTTTTAACAGTGTACATATAACATTTCAACCAACTTTCTACGGCAGTTCATTTTTGAGCTATGCAAAATACGCATATACATACGCAAATACATAGGTACATACAGACGTCACGAGAAAACTCGTAGTAATTAAGTCGGGTACTGTCAAAATGGATGTTTCCGCTAATGTGCAAGTGAAAGGGCGGGAAAAAAAAATAAAAAAACTGCTCTAAATACCTTTGGATCTCAATGCATCCTTTACTATGTAAAAGTGAGTAAAAAAGTTCAAATCTAAAGCAGTTTTGAATTTTTCAAATCAGTGCAAGACTTTATAAGCACCCTGTAGATTGAATCATAATTTGATAAAATTTAAATTAATTTGAAATCAATATTTATTTATTTATTTATTTTTATCAGGGTAGCCGGTCCTACTATAGAAATGGAGAGCAGATATTTGAAGAGCGTAACGACGATGATCTGCTATCGGATCATAAAGTTCCTATAGGTGGCGCTATCAGCAAGGACATTCTTGGCCCAGATGTCATGGATGAGCAGGAGGTTTTACCGCAAACATTGACTCCTGAGGTATCTTCACCGGAGCAAGATCCTTTGTATGTGGTTCATTACGTACCCAGAGAACAACAGGCAGGGGGTGGAACTTCTGAACCACCAATGCCATCTCCGCCCCCTGATGTCTTGTCGAAGATTATAGCTGCAGGAAAGACTCAATCAGGTTTGTACATCCAGTTTTCACACATTTTTTTCAACGTATAAAAACTGTACTAGAACGATACCAACACTTCTGAATCACCAATGCCATCTCCGCCTTCTGATGTCTTGTCGAAGATTATAACTGCGGGAAGACCTAATCAGATTTGTCCACTCAACCTTCACATAGCTTTTTAAACGTGTAAAAAACTATACTGGATAAATAAAAAATGTGACCCACTTCCTTCAATCAACTCTAATTTGAATTCTGAAACTTTGAATTCAAATTGTGTTTTCCGCAATCACAAGTTGCGACAAGACACTACTCATTGGAGTTATTGTTTCTAGAAACGGCTCTGTCATCCCCCTCCAGAATATCCCTCCTTTTGGGTGGTTACGTGTGTAAAGTTGAGTGTGTGTGTGCGTGTAGGCTTACGTGTGTGCACGTAGGCGTGTGTATGTGTGCAAAGGCGTGCGCGAGTGTGTATGTGTATAAGCATGCGTGTGTAGGACATGAACGCCGCCGCCCAGCAGAAGGGGATTAAGGGGGACAGTGCTCAGGACCAGAGGAGCCGCGCCGGTAGGCGATGGCGCTAGGCCCCTGGCGCTAGCTGAAAAAAGAACCACAGCATCAAGGACGGTCAAGTGAGAACGATAAGCAATCGTGATTGCTCAAGAAAAAAACTACTTTTTTGTCTTTGATGGCTCGACCCCATGGAAAAGTTTACTAAAACAATTTCAGAGAAACAGTCCGAAGTAAAAAACAATGTTTAATCAGCTTTTAAAAAGTAGGTTTGATAATGTAAACACAAAAAGACGACCAAGGATAAAAAAAATTGAATCAATTAGGTATTGGTGAGGATAAGGACTTTAGTTGTCGGTGAGATTTTACCGAACTATTCCTGTGGTTCTTTTGATAAACGCATGCAGATATACTTTAAGCTTGTTTAAAGTCAGCTCCTTTTAGAAGCGCTGTACGATCTCTGTATCTTAAGAACACTTTTAAGAGCCCATACTTTATTGTATTAAAATTAAAGGCGGTATTCTAATAACTTCGTTGCCAAACTTGAATTTGTCTTACGCATGCAAAGGAGCTGGACCCCAAGTAAAATCAATATGAACTAATATGATTTACCTTATTATTCTTCCTAGACCAGCAGCAGGTTAGTCAGGAATAATTCTCGAAATCCCATGGTCCTTGCACATTTCCATTTCCAATATAAGTACCGTAAACTGGGGCTACTTGGACCCGAAATTTCATACTTTTGCGAGTTGTACACTGAATGCTTTGTTAAACCCATATTTGGAACTGATAACCTTGTTTTTACCACTTTTCAGACGTTAAGCCTTTTTTAAACAACAATTTAAACTCTTTTTATTTTTTTTTTCTATTTTTAAAAATTGGGTTCAAGTAGCCCGCGCTGGAGCTACTTGAACCCACTAAGCAACTGCATTAAAAAAAGCTGTAAAACAGGTGGTGGTATCAAGATGGGCCAATGATTTTGAAAAATAAACTCAAAACCGACATTCTAGTAAGCAAACTATTTATATAAATTGAAAATTATTTATATAAATTGATATAAAATCAACGTATACATAAAAAACATTTTTAGGCAAACATAATTTCTCAAATAGAAACATAATCTAACTACAGTTAAAACCAATTGAAATGCTCGTTATTTAAACATTAGGAGGAAAGAATACTCCTCACTTTACTGGTTCGGGTGGATTTTTTTTTTTCTCCGATAGGATTATTTAATACCTGGTCTTCCTAGCTACTAAATACTACAGGATGCCCAGACTTGTTTTGTGAACGATCTTTTAATTTCCATTTCAGAGTTGATATACTTAAGTCAAAATGGGTTGTTGCCACTCTCTGAGACTTTTCAAGGGAATAAGTTGAATCTGGACACAATAGTAATTTTTTCTCTAAATAATCCGCATTATTTCCTTCTTCAAGGGGTTCTCTTTTACTTTCGGACCCTTTTTATCCCCAGATCTGCAAAAAATGGGCACAAATAGTAACTAACCATTTCATTTTAAAATATTACAAACCTTACTTAACATAATTTAGTGATGAAATGTGGTTTGGGGCTGTTTGAACGCTGGTAGTAGCTCCGTTTTAAGGCAAGCAGTGCGCTTTTACTAACTTATACTAGTTACTGTGTTTATTATATAGCTATAACCTTAAAACACTGTTATTTTATTAAGAAATAGAATGCACACATAAAAGTATTTTGATCTTGATAATATCAGATGTTTCCATGAACTTACATGTGAAAGTTTCAGACACCAAAAACAACTGTTTAGACAACTTGCAATCATAACCTCAATCAGAAAAGGTAGGAATAGCAGAAACTCTGTTTCATGTTCCAGCCTCAACCTAGTACTGCTGTCTGTCATGGAGACAGTTTTTTAAGTCTATACATTGAGTTACATAGGACCAGGACGGATTTTAAGAATTTTTTTCTCTTGGATTCATGTAGCCCCTGGAGGCTCAAGTAGCCCCATTTTACGGTAGTTGCAATTTCCAATGAAAATTTCTTATTGCCATCACCACGTTCAATGCTGAAGGCTAAACGTAGTGTTACATTTTGGGAAGATTATATTGTTCACGGGGAAGTAAAGGGGGGTTGGTCTATTTTGATTACGAAATGAAGTGAATCATTTTCTTTGAAAACCTTATAAAAATTAAACACGAAATGTTGTATTATACCATGATATTTTGAAGAAAAACAATCTGCATACTATTTATTTAAGACAGACAATTTTTCAACCCGAACAAGTTCGGGACTAGCCTCTAATATATACATATATATTATTATAAATCAGTGAAGTCCGTTACAACGAAATTCAAGGGCCTGTTAATATAACGGGAATTTGTTGTAACGGAATTCAACCAACGCATAGGAAATTAAATCGGGACTGAAAGTTTATTGTGTGGTAAGTAAGTGAAAGTCGGGACTGATCTCTAATATATACACACATATATATATATATATTATTATAAATCAGTGAATTCCGTTACAACGAAATTCAAGGGTCTGTTAATTTAACGGGAATTAGTTGTAACGAAATTCGACCAACGTATTGGAAATTAAATCGAGACTAAAAGTTTGTTTCGTTGAAATAGAAATTTCGTTGTAATGATATTTGTTGTAACGGAATTTCACTGCATATAGATTTTCATTTGATTATTCATAACTATCATTGCTCTAACTTTTTGCAGGCAAAGGCACTCCACAATTTGTTGTATTTGCTCCAATGCCAAACCAAAATGACGACGAAGAAGAATACGAAGACGATTATTATGCTCGAATGCATAGAAAGAAAATGAACAGACGGCAAAAAATGAGAAAAGATGAGGATTTAGAAGAGTACACTGAAACTGCTATTCACAGACAACACGTTCCACGGCCTCAGGTAATGTATTGAAAAACTTCTGTATATTGCTTACTGTTAAAATTATGGTTATCATTTTCTATGAAATTACATAAAAAGTAGTTTTCTAAATGTTGTGAAAATTCGTCGAACGACTTTATGTGATTTTTTTTTGTTTAAGACTTAGCGCAATTATTTATTTATTATTTATTATTATTTTTTTTCATTACGCAAAGATGTGACTTCATCTCTGTGTTGATTATTTCTGGTACTTCTTCTTACGTTATTGACGAAATGTCCCAGCTGTTCGTTAAAGCAAAGTATGGTATTGAAAGTAAGAGAGCACAAGTTTAATCCCAATCAAGGTTACTAAAGTCTTATTATTTTATTTTAAAACGAACTAGTGCAATTCTAGAAAAGATTCCTCATAAAATCTAGACTCTTTGTTTCTAGAATGAATCGCAATTAACGATTAAGTGCAGATCTCTTTAAGTCTTGGAGAGCTCTTGTTGGAAAACGCTGCTTCAGCTTGTTAAATAGAAAGTCACTTTGAACTTTGGTGCTTCATTAAATGTTATAACCTGTGCGTCAATGTTGGCTGCTTCAGCTCGTTATTAAATAGAAAGTCACTTTGAACTTTGGTGCTTCATAGAATGATCTAACCTGTGCGTCAATGTTGGCTGCTTCAGCTCGTTGTTAAATAGAAAGTCACTTTGAACTTTGGTGCTTCATCGAATGTTCTAACCTGTGCGTCAATGTTGGCTGCTTCAGCTCGTTGTTAAATAGAAAGTCACTTTGAACTTTGGTGCTTCATCGAATGTTCTAACCTGTGCGTCAATGTTGGCTGCTTCAGCTCGTTGTTAAATAGAAAGTCACTTTGAACTTTGGTGCTTCATCGAATGTTCTAACCTGTGCGTCAATGTTGGCTGCTTCAGCTCGTTGTTAAATAGCTAGTCACTTTGAACTTTGGTGCTTCATCAAATGTTCTAACCTGTGCGTCAATATTGTAATGCGACAAAAAAAAAAAAAAAAAGAAAAAAAGTGAAACTAAGTAGGTATAGGGTAACAGCACTAGTAACAGACAGACAAGGCTCCAGTAACAGACAGTCGTAAGCTTGGATTTAAATAAAAAGAATTCTAGGCGGTAAAACTGATGTCGCTGCGGCCAATGAATATGGTTCAACCATCCAGTGTTTTCAGAGTGAATTTAATATGGTTCAACCATCCAGTGTTTTCAGAGTGAATTTATGAGCCAGTTGGTAGTTTCAAGACAGTGGTGGAAGTTATGAACAGCCACCACGTGGTATGCTAGTTTTTCATGTTCAGTTTAATTTGATAAGGTATTAGATCTAAAAATAAAGAACTTTTGCAAATTTCTAAGAGAAAAGGAGAATTTTGTCCATTACTCATCCTTTCCTCCTCCTATCTGTTACTGGGTATCATCATGATTTTCTGCGTCTGTTACTGGAGGTCGGATCTTTTTTTGAAATTAAGCAAATAACAGTAGAATTAACTAATTCGGAGGATCCATAAGCAGCCAAACGTTAGATGAGATGTAGTTGCATATGTCTTAATTGAGATGTCTTAAGCCTGTCAGTTACTGGTGCCGTTACCCTATGTGTCTTAAATAGTCCCATAGTCTCAGAGAGTACATAATCTTTTACCATTCGTTTTTTTTTTTAAATCAGCATCTAGATCGTGTAGTCTTTCATAATTGTCATTACTATAGTTGCAGTTGCTAAAATGATTATGGATTCTGATATCTTCTATCTTTACGTATAACAATATTTTATTATACTTTCAGTTTAAAGCGACAGTCGTTCCAAGGGCTGGCTTTTTTGAAACTTCTTCCGAGTTCATGCAGAACAATGGATACAATCAAATGCAACAGCAAGTGCCATGTTGCAACCAACAAATGCAAAACGGAGGAGGAAATGGAGGCGGCATGGGAGGTGGCATGGGAGGCGGCAATGGAGGCGGCATGATGCAGCCAGCTGAAAAGGGTGTAACCATCACTTTAGGCGAAGGACAAGGCTTGCCGTTGAGTCCTCTTGGATTGCTGAGATCACTCCTGAAGCCTAAAGTTGATCTGAAGAAGAAGCTATTTTTCGGTGTACAACTGGAAAACGGAATTGGATTTGGTGGGGAGCAGGGTAACAATGGTGGTAATAAGGGGCAAATGGGTGGCATGGGAGGACAAATGGGTGGGCAAATGGGTGGACAAATGGGAGGACAGCAAGGTGGACACACGGGGAATTATAGACAAAATGGTGGTGGAATGACTCTACGGTTCGGTAAAAAATAAAATTAGATAAAACATTGTAAAACAAGTTGCCATTTGCTTTAAAATCCCTCGAAGTCGATATTTCACGAGAAACAGAGGTACCTTTAAATTCTTTCCGTAACAGTTATATTGTTTGACAGTTTAGAGTTGTTGAACATTATTGGTAGGCTTAGATTTCGAATTGTGTCCGAATTAAATGAAATTCGGGCAAAAAAAAAAAAAAAGAAAGAAAGAAAAAAAAAATCTGTTTTAAGTAATTCAAAAATGATTCACATATTGCCTAGATTATATTTCCACTGCTCAACCTCTCAGAAAAAAAATGTATAGTAACATACATTTAATAATTCCTTGATATTACCAATTGTCTATTCGTGTGAGAGAAAAGGGCGGTACTAAGAAATGTTAAACTATTGCTTCAAACTTTCCTGACTATTAAGTTAAACTTAGGGTTAGGGTTTTGTTAGTAAAATACTCAATTCTGTTTCTACTTGGAGCGTTGAACTATAAAGAGTAAATTTCAAATATTTCGGAGAGAAAATGAAATTACTAGTTTCAGGGTCAAATACTTCTTTTGGGATGCAGAGGGAAGGGGTTGTTTTTCGAAGAGTAAAACCAAATAATTGTTACATATATCATCCTAACAGAGACTAATTGACGACCTTGATACAAGAACGAAAAAAGTCCAGTCTCACCCATTTTTGGTAGAACCAACAAATAACATATGTGGCCAATAGAAACTTTATTAACTGTTCCATATCATTTACTACAAAGCAGAGATCTGATCTTATACAGGGTGTCCAGCAAAGGACTCCCTGGTTTAAAAATTAAATATCTCGAGAAAAAAAAAGGACGATATTGGAATAAAATAAACGGTATGTTTATTGTGAAATACATAAAAATCATATACAGGAACTTTTAAATTAGTTTTAAAAATTGCCAACAGGTGGCGCTTTACACTGTAATTGCAGTAGAAGTCTCCATAAATAGTGCTGCGAAAAGATTAGTTGTTTCAGCAGTAGTTTAGCCTCTCAGATATGCTTACATATACACCAGAAATTATCGTCGAACCTCTTCGCAGCACTATTTATGGAGACTTTTATTGCATTAACAGCGTGCAGCGCCACCTGTTGGCAATTTCTTAAACTAATTTCCAAGTTCCTGTATATGATTTTTATGGATTTCACAATAAACATACCGTTTATTTTATTCCAATATCGTCCTTTTTTTTTTCGAGATATTTAATTTTTAAACCAGGGAGTCCTTTTCTGGCACCCCGTGTATTTATGTCTCATTGTTGCACCAATCGGAATATCCGTATTGTCCACAGGCAAAAATGATTTTTTTTTTTGGAAAAAGAAAGAAAATTTGAACTTTATTCTTTCATCAAGACCCCTCAATTAATTATTCAATGTACAACGAATATGATTTTATAGAAAAACTTCAAAAGGGCCATTAAATTTTACCCGAACGTGACAGCTAATATATTTTATTAAAAAATAATAATTTAACAAAGTAATGAGCAAAAAGTTTTGCTAAGAAACTACTCATACGGTTGTGATTTCTCAAGAACAAAACTTTAAACTATTATTTTTAATGAAAAATATGAACTGTCACGTGTGAGACAGAACGACCGTTTTCCGTTGAATGACCCAAAATATTTTTATTCTTCCAAAACATTTTTTTTTCTTCTTATTCGATAAATTAATCTTTAAATCAAAACATGAATCGAAATTGTGAGTTTTTCCTCTTTTTCACATTGGAGTACTAAACTTCATAACAAAAATGAAAGCAAACAGCGTCATATTTGTTCATTCAAAAGGGGAGGGAGAAAAGATGTTGATAATTCGTTAAATACACCGGCAGCTCAGTCATTTCCAACCGAGGACTGCAGTTTCGTGCTTATTACCACTCATCAGCCAGGCATAGGAAAGTGACTGAGCCGGAGATGGAAAACCTCTTAAGGAAGCCAAGAATGCCAAACAAACTGGTAGCTAATATAGAATTAGCACAGACCAGACGAGTGACCGAAGCAATGGTTTCTGCTTTAGCCCTGGCTAATGCCCCCCTCCCGGTAATTTACTGAATATACCATGCCTTGCCATCAATCCTCAAGTTGAACCGAACCATTGCTTCAGTCATCTGGTCTGCGCTAATTCTATATTAGCTACCAATTTGTTTGGCATTCTTGGCTTCTTAGAGGTTTTCCATCTCCGGCTCAGTCACTTTCCTATGCCGGGCTGATGAGTGCTAATAAGCACAAAACTGCAGTTCTCGGCTGGAAATGACTGAGCTGGAGGTGTATTTCACGTATTTCTGCTTTAGCCCAAGCTAATGGACGGTAATTTACTGAATATGTTGATAATTATTCAACCTTTTCTCCATTCGTGACTGGGTAACATTATTTTTACTTTCTATGAAGGAAAAATAAAAATGTAATTTTAAAACTTGCCCCCCCCCCTTTTTTTTTGAAATAATTATAACAAATTAATTTCATCCTATGCAAGTTTATCGCTAAAAACTATTCATACGTACCATTTCAGTGAGCAAGTGAGCTTGCTCAATTTTGCGGGTGATGCATCTTTCATTTCCGGGTAAGTTTAGCTACAGGGATAAGACTGCAGTGATAACAAACTACCTTAGTAAAATAGTACTTCCCTGTTTTAAATTTAAATTTGGGAAAAAGAAACGTTTAGTTATAGGTGTAAAAGCAGGAGAATATTTAGTCTCAAAACTTCATACGTACTTGCATGTACTTCTGAATTGTTGTTTTTAATGCTACTCGTGTTATGGATTCGTTATAAAATCCTGAATCAGAAGAAGACAGTGGTGCGTACGAGCAAAAATATTAATTTCACGCTGGAAATTAGTGTTTTATTGAACTAACGTGACATTAATGCTCATTCCGAACTTTCACTTACAAGTTAATGTTACAGTGAATACGTTTTGTGGTAATGTGTTAATTTATTGATGTATTCTTTGAAATAAACTGAATAAACTGATTGTGATTAGTTATGTTTAAGATGTTCTTTTTTATTCAAGTCGTTTGAAATTTTGCGCATATTGTAGTAAGTTTTCTCTTATTTTTACTCGCTTTTATAATAAAATATACAGTCGAGCCCGCTTATTAGAATATCGGTTAAAAGCGTAACCCGCTTAATATAATACATTTTCAATGAACCAAACTAATGTAATGTGTTATTTTTATCCCAGTTAATGGAATATCCCGCTTATTAGAATATTTTTTCGTGATTAAATTGCTATTCCATTAAGCGGGTTCGACTGTATTGCTTTTTGGCACTTTTGTTTTTAGATATTATTATGTGTATAGGCCATTCTCGTAAATCATGCAAATCAAGTCTGACAATTTTGATTTTTTTGTTCAAATCAATTTTAGTAATTAACATAACTAAACCACATATGCATGGATATTTCATTGAATTGCGAATAATCAAGTCTGAATATTTTTTACAGAAGTAATTAGTAAGGGGTATTAAAGTATTTTGTTTTGGCACCAGAAGAAGAGTTGTAGGAATCTCAGCTTAAAATCATTGAGAGTTAAAATTTGAATTAAGATTGTGATGAAATACACAGCATTGTAAAATATCAGTCAAACTGGATCTTTCACAAAAAAGTAATTTTGTAAGTACAACTTGAAAAAAGCATCTCTTCGTAAAAAATATATTTCTTTCTTTTTAAAAAATGCTTTTAAATTTTACTATGACGGACATCTATGTCAACCGATCGTTTTATAAGCCGGACTTTTACCTGTACTTTATAATTTGTCTGTATATCAATTTATGTATGTTCAAAGGGGGGGGAGGGAGACGCGCGTAACGCTCCTCATTTCTAAGTCAAGATGCCTTTTAGGAAAAAATCAAAGTGTTAATCGACATCTGTCAAGTATTAAAGTCTTCTTTTATATTACAGGATGATTTTGATTTTGATGCTTATTTATGACGAGGCCTATGAAAGCCGGAAAACAAACATGAAGTTTTTGAAATTAAATTACATATTGTCTACATATACTCAATAATGAGTATTTTTTAAAGTATTACTGCCCCATCGCTTAAACCAGTGGTTCTCAATCTTTTCACCACTGAGGACCACTTGTACCTTTCAGAATCCTTGGCGGACCACATAGATATTTTTAATATAAAAAACAAGATAAAAAGACATAGTAGAGCCAAATTAACACGTTAATGACTCCCTTGGTCTTGCTTCTCGCTTGAAAGTTTCTCAATATTTGGCTCGAAAGAAGTTAACGCCGGTCTCATAGGAGCATCCAAATTTAGCAACCTATTTCTGTGTTTATTCTTGATGACACATAATGTTGAAAATGCTGCCTCACAGAGATAAGTGGAATGAAACGGAAGAAAAAGTTCCGAAGCTTTTTCACTGAGCAGTGGACTTTCATCAAGTAATCCTATCCAAAAATCTGCAACATTTTCGCAGTGAGATTTTATCACTTTTAAATGATCATCGGATGAAATTTCAATAAGCTGTTCATTTTCCTGAATAGACAGATTTTTATCGTGGGTAGCTAAAAAGGGATCAATCACCCACAGATTATTTTTCCTCACATCTGTATCAGCAGGGAAGTACTTCTCAAAGTAATTTTGAAGTGATTTAATGTAGGAAAAATTCGACACACGCATTAATTTACGTCTCAAGAGCCAAGATTTAAATTGATTATTTTATGACTGTTCACTTCGAGGACCACAGGTTGAAAATCACTGGCTTGAACTACACCCGAAGCTTAAAAACTGGCCTTATTTATTATAAATTTATTATTTAATATAGTAACTTTAACGTCAATCTATTCATTTAGACTTTTTTTAGCAAGAATATTTCCTAATAGCTGAAACTCTTGAAAAGGATGTCTTTTTAAGAAAAATTACCGGTCTATCTGCTTCTGTTTCAGTTTTGTTTTTAAAAATCACTTTGTTTTGTATCTTTGGAAACTTGACTGAATTTCCTCTTGATATTGAAAATGATTTAGTTTGTCCATGGCCCCACTGAATGCGCTGGCGCTTACCAGGCCTTGACAATTTTTGACTTTCCTGTGTTAAACCGGGGCAACTATTTCTGCACTTGAACATGGCCACACTAGATGGAAAAACTTCAAAACTTCATATTTGCCCATTCTGACCGCAAGGAGGCGCCACAAGCCACGGTTGCATCAACCACCAATCAACGACAAGTTTCAGAGCTTGTTCATTTTAATTAATAAATGAAACAGAAAACAAACATTAATATTTCGCAAGATGCTCAGAAATATACCGAATCAACCAATTCGAATCGAATCAGTAATGTTATTCAGCTGATTATTTAATGCGTAAATTGAGCATCTAAAGTTGGTTTGGCAATTTCTTTTAATTTAATATTACATGCTCATTAATAGTTTGTGCTTCATTTGTTGGATTATTTTACGCTTAATGGAGAAACTTAATTATTCAGAGGATTATTTTTTATTTTAATGGACTTTTTGATCTTGTTTCTAGGCTTGCTTCGCTTATAAGTCTTTAAAAAGACAAAATAGTTCATGGTATCGCCAAATAAGTACTTTATATGTAACTTGAAATAGTCCATGACAATAAATAAAATTGAAACTAATCGCCAGCTTAAAAAAAGCCCCGCTACGTACCTATAACGGAAAATTACCCCCCTCCCCACCCTTTTTTTATTTTAAGAAATGCTAGATATTTAGAGCTGCTCCTAATGCTATACAATTAGAAGAAGATGACAAAAATTTGTAAGCAGATCTTAGACTCCTGAGGATTCTTGACGGTCTACTGTGTGCGTGTATTTTATTTTTCCAACAGAAAATTCATATCCAAATTTTCGCCAAACTTGGCGATCAAATATCTTACAAAGTTTTTAGTTCACAGCTCCTTTCTCATTCATTTTTCAAGTGTAGAAAATAGTTTTTTTATGATTAGAATTCAATGTTCACAGGATTTTACATCGCTAAATATTTTAATTTTCTTAAAAATACAGTCGATTTGCGATAACTCGAAGTCCGATAACTCAAATATTACTATAACTCGAAATTTTTATCAAGTCCCGACTTTTTTGTCTTTAATTCCATTCTAATTATTATAAATAACTCGAAGTTAACTTCTTTCAACTCGAAGTTTTTTCCAGGATTACTCGAAATTTATTTCGAAAGAACGAAAAAAAAAAAAAAAAAAGAAAGAAATACTTTTTAAATTAATTTTCAAAGTCTTGTGGATATTCTGGCCCACGTAGAAAGAAATGAGAATTCAAGAAGCATTACTAAACGTCAAAGATTAATGCAAACTACGTAGTTCGTAGTTCTAAGCAGCTATTTCCACGATGTTGAATTCGATATTTATCAATTCTTGATAAAATTAAATAATAATTGTGGCCTGACAAGAATAACAATTAATGCTAGAAAATTCAATATGACATTACAAATTGTTATCGAAAGAAGATGATACTTTTTTGCCTTGCTTGGCTAGCGCTTATTGTTTTCCATTAGTAGCTGAGTTATTTCTCTCGAATTCCCGAATCGGTTAATTTAAAAATTTTCTGTTCGATTTTTCTAATTTCTGAGTTACGATTTAATTGTGTCATGTTATGCAAATCATCAACAAAATTCTCACGGATATATGGTGGTAGTTTTCTTTTCAGTTGATTGACCATTATTTCTTTTCACTTATCGAATTCTGTAATCTTACTACCATTTTATTCCACTCATGATAAAAATTAAAAATGGTTTAACTAAAAACGCGAAATCTCGCCAAGGCTACTTTGCTCGCACTATACTAAAACTATAACCCGAAACAAATTTGGCGAAACCTTTCAGCTGAGAATAAAAGGAATAAAGTAAATTCTTTCTCGGTTATTCATTTTGTTCTACGATAATATATTCAAGAAAATATTTTGCATACCGTCCATTCCAACTAAATGCTGCTGTAAAATATGGTTAGTTAAATTAATTTAAGATTTAAAAAAAACCCCATACACTGTTAAAACTACAGGTTGCATTCGGCACCTTTCAGGGGTGAAACGCTTGTTCACCAGCGGCACCTAATACGGAGCCGAAATTGCACCTCTAACTAGGGTGAAAAACAGGCACCTTTTAAAAAATAGGCAGCCGGGGTGAAAAGAATGAACCTTCGGAGAGAGAAATGGCACCCTTACTGTAGATCCTCCCCCCCCTCCCCCCTATTGTGTGTGTTTTTGAATACAGTTGTGTATTTTTCTTTTTTTAATAGTTTTGTTTTGATTCATGATAGTCTACGTTTGCACGCTTTTCACATTGCATGAATTCCGTACTGGAAATGATTAAAACTTGTAATTACAGCATTTGACCATATTTCAGAGTTTTCAACATAGTTAAGAAGTGCTCATTGCTTTAATTCATCTGATCGTTCTTTACATCAGTGTTTCTCAACCTCTTTTGACCCAAGGGTCGGTAAAAACAGATGAAAAGCATTGCGGACCTGTGAAATTTTTATCCTTTTCTTAAAAATAAATAAAATAAATAATAATAATTATAATAACTCTCGGGGGTGGTAAAAAACTTGTGAAAAAATTCTGCGTACTGATGAGTTTTTTTTTACAAAGTAATATTAAAAATGAATAAAGCAATAAATATCTACAGACTTTATTTGGTATCAAAGAGTTGTCACAAATATATTTAAAGTTAAAGACGAGTAATTATTTGAATAATCATAGTTAAGTTAATGATCATTTGTGAGAAATAACCGCACCGAAAGTAAAGTGTAGATGTACTTATGAATTATTTACATGAACAGCCAAAAATATTCTGGGATATTAAAGTTACGGAAAAACAAAATCGTTTCTCAAACGTTCAAAATTTCAATCGAAATAACAATAAAATAAAATGCGCATAAAATTTTTCGACAGTTTAAAAATGTAAAGAAATTCCTAACACTATCGAATAACCGCTAACAGGAAATGATTCAAACACTTGAACGAAAAAGCAAAAGAAAAAGATAGACGGAGAGAGATTTCTTTTTTATTTTTTGCGCCGCTACACAAAGCACAAAAATCATTTTTATTTAGGTTCTCACTTGTTGATTATTGAAAATATCATTGCGGTTACTATTTCGGTGATTAAATGTTGCTTATCGAGTACTCAAGAAAATAATGATAGATACATTTAGTAGCGTTTTGAATGATGGAATTTTCACGACAGTAACGGTAACCTGAAAATAAACAACTAACGGTACTACGGTATCGTAACGGACTAACGGTAACTGAAAAGCATTAAACGTACTTTTAACTATGTTTGAAAGCCCTAAAAGCTACAAAGTGATCAAAAGCTGTACTTACTTGTTATTTTAAAGAATTATCCTACAAAAGTTGAGATTTAATCCAATAGTGTACTTCATTCAATGTGAAAGACGTAGAAGCCACGCGTAGTGTAACCTATCATTCGTCCGCCATATTGAAGTGGTTGAATGGTGAATGTATGCCGGAAGCGCATGCGCCAGCAAGTCATTTAGCGATTGCTTGCTGTTTTGGCACCCCTGTCTACGACTGTCTGCTACTTTCGCACCTCTGCTTTACTTCCTGGCCAGTATGGCACCCTTGGTCACCATGCTTTCACCTTAGGGGGAATATATTCACTCGTCTGGAACCTCTGGTTATAACAGTGTATTCTTACAAATTCATACAAAACAATAAAAATTTTTACCTTGTATAACGTTATCCAAGTTTGTTAATCCAGAATTTTCGCTTTCACCGATTATTAAGGAAATAATGAAAACTAACATTATTTTGAGAAGCTCGAGAATACTACTAAGGGACGAATTAATTTCTGTAGCTGAAAGCAAACTAAGACACATCGATTGCGTTTAATAAATACTCAGAACAAACTGCCTGTGTTTACGTCAACGTGGCAATGTTTTAGTTTCATTTGCAGTTTTGTAAATCACCGCAAGGTAGCGTATTCGAGCGCTGGAGTTCCGAATTTCACCTTCACTTCCAATCCGAATTTGAAACGAACGAAGATGTGCACATTTCCTGAAGTAGAATCAGCTCTATTCAAGCGGTTCCAGCATGCTTTTGATTTTTTTCTATCAATACATTTGATTAAACTATGTGCATATTGTGCTAAAAAACTTAAGTTCTATAATTTTGTCTGTTATATGTACATATTAAAGCATTCGATGGTTTTTAGTATTAAAATATCAAAAACCAAAACTATCGTTAAGTCAAACTTTCGATAAGTCGAAGTTTTCCGTCTGTCTTTTTACATTCGAGCTATCGCAAATCGAATGTGTGTTTAAAAACATCTTTAAAATGGCAAATAAAAAAAATCATATAATTGTTTTGCTTTTGCAAAGACAAAATAAATTTTGTACGGAACTCTCCCCTGCTAGGATTTTACAAAATATCAACAGTGTTGATATTTTGTAAAATAATCTGTTCCCCATTTTTTTTTAAAAATTAGTTTCACAAATTCATGTGTAGATATTTGAAGAGTTTCTTTCCCTACTGCATGTATTTGTTAAATGTTAAAAATAAATTAAAAAAAAATAATCAGGGTTGGCAAGGTTTTGGACACTACGGTAAAAACCATGGTAAAAACCCTGGTTTTTACCGTCCTGTCCAAAACCCTAGTGTCCAAAACTGTCCAAAACTATATTTGAAAAAAAAAATAGTATTGTGTGAGAAAACATCAAAAAACAGAATAAAATGTATCAAAGTAATGTTTTATATTGAACATTTATTCAATGAAAACCTTCAACTTACTTATGCAGCTGATTTTAATCTAGTTGCATAGGAATTGAATTCTTGATAAAAATTTCAATTTTTATGCATACGTTTATTTATTTTTGATAATAGGAACGAAATTTCCCTATGTTTATGCATGTGTGCAAATGAAAGCAGGGTTGGCAAGGTTTTTACCATCCTGTTCAAAAGCCTTGTGTCCGAAAATGTCCAAAACTATTTTGTGAGAAAATATCAAAAACAGAACAAAAAGTGTCAAAATTATTTTATTGACTATTTAATATATTTATTCAATGTGAACATTCAGGTATAAATATATATGTAACTTATTTATGCAGATGATTTTAATCTAGTTAAGTAGGAATTAAATTCTTCATTAAAAATTTCAATTTGTATGCAGGAGTTTTTTTTTTTTGCATAAACTAAATTTTTTTACATTTATGCATGTGTGCAAAAGAAAGTGTTCAAAATATAGTGCAATAATTGACTTAAATGCAATAAATTACAATTTTTTTTAGTTACAGAATGTATATTAAAAACGTAAACTAAAAAAAGAATAGCATATGTTTTATAATATAAGTGTTTAATCATCAATTTCTTGTTCTTTAATCTAAGATTTAAAAAATGATTTTTGTTAAAAAATCATGTAAAAATTATTTGCAAAAACCATTTAAAAAATTTAGTTTTTTTCTTGCACCTAAATATTGTACATTTAATAATATTCCTTTGCGTTATGAATGGAACTGAAATTAGTTGTCTTGGTAGTGTTGTGAATTTCCTTCCAAAACTCTACCAACTGTTAAAAAAGTTATCGGCAATTTTTTTTAAGTAAAATGTTTTTTAAATGAACATTTTGAAGAAAAATATTATCAAATACTGATTAATTAAACCTCATTAATATCTTTATTTTGCATCATGAATACTGCAGTGAAAACGAATTGATTAGATTACACCCCTTTAACTTTAACATAGTTTTGGACAGTTTAAGGCAGTTTCAGACACTTTTGGACAGTTTTAGACGGTAAAAACCACTTGTCCTGTCCTAAACCAGTTTTGGACAGTCCAAAACCCAACCCTGAAAATAATAATTTGAATTTTGGCTGCTTGAGTTCGAATTAAGTTATTCACGTTCATGAATTGCGATAGGATCCTACTCGTTGGGTTTCTTGTTTCTACAAATGGAATGAAATGGAAATGACCAAGAAATTTGCACCCGTCATAATATGACTGTTAATTTTCTAGAATAGGTAATACGAGTCTGTAAATAAGATAAATATTTTATGGCCGAATCTGAATTTTATCATAAAAATTATTTACTGCGTGAACACTTTATAACAATTGAAAAATATATTGAAGTAATAGCACCTGGGATGCTAACGGTAAGGTGGGAGCCTGGGGGGTGGGGATAGAACCTGAGCTAAAGTGAACTCTCTCCGGTCTGTGCGCCTTCCGATATGTGTGTGTACACTCAAACCTGTTTTTGTGCGGTCTTTTTTTTTGTGTAGTTTATAAAAATTATTTATAAAACGAGCGAAAATTTTTAAGGGATTTTTTTTTTTTTTTTTTTTGAAAGAACATTTTTAAAATCATAGGATCTGACCATTTTTTAAAATGACTTGACTAAGTTTAATATTAAAAAAAAAAATGCATTAATCGGTGCGCTTTCATTGTTTACGCTTCTGCCGATGACATCACAAATGATGAAATGCCATTCACTGATGTCACTCACAGAGCACAATATTCAATTAGTTTCTTTACTCACAAGTGTTGGCAACTATATGATTGACAGTAAGCGTAGAGTGCAATATGTAATTCGCTTCTTGATCATCATAACGTAGAAACGCGGTAACAGATGCGCCAAAATACATCATTTGTGACGTCATAAAGACCACGCCTTATTTTCAAAATCAGACATTTAAAAAATTAAAAACTAAGCTTCGGAAAAATGAAAATTTTTTCTAGTTCCAAGTTATTTTTATTTATTTTTTGATTATGCTATGAATTTCCTTTTGTAAGGAAAAAAAATCTGCACTTTTTCGAAATAGCTCTTGTGCACTAAACGTTTGTGCATCTCTATGCGTATTGTGCACTAATATACTACTAAAATCTACACTAAAGTTATTATAATATGAGATGTGCTAAAAATGGAAGGGGGAAAAAGATAAATGACATTATTTTGGTGTCGGTAAAATATTCGTGCGAGAACCACGGACCCGTCGTAGAACCATGTATTAGTCACACTCTGATTTTAAATGTTTTTAAAATTATGTTAATGGTTCATTTTCTCAAATTGCCGTCACATTTTAAACTTTTCTATTGTTCTTCTTCATTTGAAAAAGAATATTCCTAACCAGGCCTGTCAAGTGGGGATATCACGGGGGGGGGGGGGGGGGGGGCAATTATGACACCCCTAAATTTTACAAACATACTAAAATTAGGCATTATGCTCGTATTTTGGGTTGTTTTGTTGTTTTTTCCCGAACACAAAACCTTTGCCACCCCCCACCCCCCCGCGAATTTTTAAATGTCGGGCCTGTTCCCAAGCGTACATTTTTAATTAAATTCTGTTCGTTGTAAAATATACACTACATTACGAGCGAAAAGAATGGCAATTGTTAACGTAAATTTCTATACTCCCCCCCCCTTCTAATACCCGTCAGGTCAAAAGGGGCAATGAATGACCCTCTCAAGTTTTGAGAAATGAATGTATTTACAGATTGCGGAGCGTGGTTTTTTTTTTTTTTTTCGATGTAATTTATTGAGCAGAAAAAAAATTCGCATGTAAAATTAGAAATGAGGGCTGCCTGCCATATATCATCAATCTTAGAACTGTTGTATCCAAAAAGGAAACCCCAAGGGATTTTCAATAAAAAATTTGAAAATTATTTGCAAAGCTTTCAAAAAAAAAAAAAAAAAAGTTTGAAAAAATATATTAAGAATTACGCATTAATATTTAAAAAAATCATATGTTTTCTGTGTTTAGTTAAAATTTTTTATTACGCGTAATTTTTGATATGATATTAAAATAATAATAAGAAATGCTCTTCACCTTTGTAATACAATGTTTATTCAGCACTTTTTCTCTTCATTCCTTCTTTTAAAATTGAAATTTTCGTCAAATGACGTACGTCCGATAATAAGTCGAGAAATCACGTATTCACAGATGCCAAAGCGCCAACGCTCACAATCACGCCAAATGGAAACAAAAACAGGGGTAGCCAGTGGCGCCCTCTTTGTTGCCATGAGTTTCAGCGATTGCCACGGCCGTTAAGTATTCAGTGGGGCCATGGTTTGTCACAATAGAAAAAACGGCTTTTGAACTGACACTCAATAATATTCGGCCTTTAGCTTTTAAATAGCAGAAGCAAATAATTTACCTCAGTCGCCAACTAGTTGCAACCTCTATGGCTATGGCTTGTAATTTTTTAAATAGGAGGTAGGCAACTTCAGAACGAGCCCCTGATGAGTTATAGAATTAGAATGAGAAATTGGAGAATATTGTGAAAGCTGATTTGCTGCACGAATGCATCAGGAACTTGTCCACCATGCGTATTTTAGAAACACCACCTTACAGAATGTTTTTTCCATAAGATCACGTCCTGGTAATTCGCTAGTTCAATTACAAGCAAAATTTTCCCACAATGGATTCATTTGATCAATACTGCCATGCCGAGCAAAAAAAGTTCCTTCTATTCATGGGAGGGCCACAGAACATTCATGAATATTTATACAAAGAACGTAATTGCGAAAACCCTACCTTACACAAACATATTCTTTCCTTAAAAACACCTCCTGGTATGCAATTTGGTTGTTCAGAAAGTGGTTTAATCACGAGCGAGATCTTTACACAATGGATTTAAAAACATTTTATCAATACTACGGTGCTAGCAAAGAAAAAGAGTTCCTTCTATTGATAGATGACCTCACTACTCATGCAAAGAACGTAATTATGATAAAACAATGTGTGTGGCAAAAACGATAACAGAAAAATTATGTTTAATTTCTCGGCAGTTATGTTTTTTTTTTAATTTTGTTTTTTATACACTGCTCACTCAGCCCTTAAATGTGTCCTTTATGTAATCTGTCTGTATGATTCAATAAAACATGTGGTACTTGAACGCGAAAACATCGTCAGAGATCCATAACTCCATATTCTAAGTACCAGAACTGTTGGGTAACTACGTTGACAAGCTAGAATCGTGGTGAACGCTTGGAGCAAGAATTAGTAAATGAAGAAAGCAAGTCCAGTCACTGGCCAAGCAAAAGCTTGGGCAAAGAGCTCAAGTCACGTGACTCAACAACGACGAATGGTTGACACTTACGAGGTTGGGCCGGAAAATACGTATAAAAGTTGAATAATAACCTTTTTTTTTACAATTATTCAGGGATTACAATATGGTCTCCTTCAAAGTACTCTCCCTGAGAAAAGATGCACTTCTGCCAAAGCCGTTTCCATTGTTTATAACAGTTTTGAAGTTCTTCAAATGTGATGCTGTTCAGTTGCCGCACTGTGGGGCGAAAACGCCAAAAAGCGCTGAAAAGTGTTTTTAAACCTCTCTCGCTTGTTTGTTTACTCAGGCATGTTATAATGGATTTTTCTCGATTTGTTTGGGCTCAGAGTCGCAAGTTTACGCAGCTAATTCCTTTTCAGGGTCTTTCTACGACTCAAGGTCTTTGATGACTAATTAATATTAATTACCAAGAGGACATAAGAGGACATTTTTTTGTAGAGTGTTTTGAAAAACATAACTTTGAATTCCCCAGTTTTCAGTGCTGATCAAAACCAATTATCTATTTCAATATTCAATTATTCCTTTTTTTTTGTTCTTTTACTATCATCGGACACGAGAGAAATTAAATATACCCGCCGTTAATAAGAAAAAAATATATAGATTGCTTAAAAGCAATTCGTTTAAATCCCCTTCATTTATGGTTCATTACCGTCTAAAAGCTATCTTTAGCTTTGTAGTGGACGAAGGGTTCTAAACTTCCAGTTCTGATTGTCTGATATAGGCCTGTGCAAATATATTAATCTGCAATTGGTTGAATATAGAAAAAAAAAATTACCCTTTTAAGTGGTTTTTGTCGTTTTCGCTCCACTGTGTGCCATGTCGTTTCTGCCTTGATGGCTTTCACATCTCCCAAGTGCCAACCCCGGAGCACCATTATGCATTTCGGGAACAGGAAGAAGTCACAAGAGGCTAAATCGGGCTGCACCCTTTCCATTTTATCTCTTCTCAATGGGTGAACGTTGGAGTGTCGTCGTGGAATATACATGTGTTTAATGACAATGACTTTGTTTAGGAGATTTATAGGTCAAGATGTTACTGTTTGCCACAACTTCTGTGTCACCCGTTTAAAAATATCAAATAAATAGATACTTTTAGAAGCAATAGAACTTCCACTGCTTCATCAGCCATTATGTTTAATACAGGAGCGTCATTCCTAATGACGAAGGAATATTTATTACTTTATCAAGATTGTTCATTAAATTATTTCATAATAAATGCATGAGCTCATCTATTTTGAACATATTCTTTTATCATAAGATGAAAAAGTGTGTGCTTAAAAGTACGGTAAAAAGCCACGTTGGAAAGTCGAATAAAAGAAAAAGAAAAAAATATTGCAGACACCTGTTTCGAGATTACGGGTATCTCCTTTCCCTGTGCAGGAAAAAAAAAATTTGGATACGTGTCTTTTTAACCGTAAAGTCATTTATTTGCATTGAAAAAAGGGTTTCTTGCAACTAGGAAAGAGGCGTTTTTGATTTTTTTTTTTTTGCGAACTTTATTATATTTTAAACGTTGCTATTCACATTTCTTGCAATTTTCCTTACTTTATTACAACCAAACTATTAGCTTAATGAAAAGGAGAGAGAGAGAGAGAGAGAGAGAAAAAATAAAGAGATCACAAAATAACTGAAAGTAATGTGATGAGTTCAGATTAGCAATACAACTTTTCTTTTGCTTAATTTTTTGAAACAACCAACCGAACTTGATTAAAAAAATATAAAAATATGACGAAGCTCACTACAGTAAATCTATTCGATTTTTCTGTGTATATATTTTGAAAAAGATAATCATAAAATACAATATATTTTAACTAACATTTATTGCTTTTAGTAAATAATATTTAGTGATCTAATGGTTCGGAACGGCGACTTTCGTCTAGACGAGCTGGGATCAATCCCAAGCATGAGAAGAGCCTCTCATTTCTACCGCGCTGTAGACAATCCCTACGAACCGCTTTAAAAGTAAGTAGACCATAGAGAAAAATACCTAACATTTAAATATTTTTCTACAGAAGCGCTATTTTATATTGCAGAGCACCTGCGAACTTATATGCACCTGTTAAAAAAAGTGATACTAGCTGATCGGAACGAAGCTTTTACAGCGAGAGTAAAATACAGTCGAACCTCCATATATCGAACTTCCTCATATCAAAATTTTCTATATATCGAAATCCCAGCAAATTTCTATGTTCATTACATAGAAAAATTGTTTCTATACATCGAAAAAATCTCTATATATCGAATTTTTTTTCCAGATATTCGTAGATTTTTTTTCCACTTTAGACTGTTTGTCTCATGAAAAATGAAGGTTAGGGGAGAAAATTATGTTTACTTAAGTTTGCTACGAAACTCATAAGGAATCTGGGGTTAAGGGGTGTGTAGATAGGTCGTTGTTTCGTTCTTAAATTCCCTCAAGTTTATTTCAAATCTAATTTGTAACCAGTAACATAGTAAAATCAGTTTCAAGTTCTCCCTTTTGTCTGTTGATTATCATTCCTAGTCTTTTTAGCTGCAGTAAAAATCATTCAAGTTAAGTAAATTGATTTTTTACTTTTCTTTCGATTACATTGTCAAAACGAAAATCCCCTAATGTTGCGGATCAAGTTGAATTGAAGAAGAATGAAGATGTATGTATGAAGGCGCAAAAATGTAATTTCTGTTATTTTTTAATTATTAACTTTTATTTAATCCGATGCTCGTTTCAATTTGAAATTGGGTTTCATGCACGTAAATTAGCTTTAATTTTAATGTTTTAGGATACTTTTAGGCTAAAATAAGATCGTTTCTATGCATCGAAATTTCTATATATCGAATTTTTTTCCTACAATTTGCTACTTCGATATATGGAGGTCCGACTGTATATGGTATTCTTAAGTGTAACTTTTCGAACAACACCATAATATGAATCATTTTTTATTTTTCGCCAACAGCGGTAAAAAAATCTTTCAAAGGATGACTTACTAATGAAGTTTGATGAATTGTTAAGAAAGTTGTGACGTACGCAAAAAAAAAAAAAAAAAAAAAAAAAAAAACTCGTTTAGGAATAATGTATATTTTACTTAATGTATAGGGTCTGGTGGGGGAAAGTGGTCAATGGGGTAAAGTGGTCATAATTCAAATAAATGGCTATACCTTAGAAATAAATGTTCGAATGAATGTGAAAATTTTATTTTAGAGTAGTGCAGTTAGAAACTACATTTTGAATACAAAATTTTACAACTGGCAAAATTTTATTTGGTAAAAAAAATATTTTGTGTGATTATGAATTTTTATAAAATATAAACACCTTTTTTAACTTCCTTGGGAAATTTTGTTTGTTAGAATTATGAACAGATTGACTGCGCAGGAAGCTTCCTACATGTCTCAAGAACTCATACTCATTAGCAATTAGCTGAATCTATTTTGAATAATATTTTAGAACAATTTTAGTAAGATGGGGTAAAGTGGTCATAATATTAGGCTTAACGAATATTGTTCTTTTAAAATCACTTAATCTTTAAGTACAAGGCAGATATAAATTAAATATTAATTTCACTTAATATGTATTGTTTTTACTGTAAACAAGGTTAAATAATATTGATAATGTGTATGCATATGCATATACTCATGTAGGCACGTATATATACGTATTAACATAAATGCACCAATAAACACGTATTTGGGTATCTCGTAGTATTTTTTATCTATACAGATGTACATTCGACTATACACATATATATCCTCTTATTACTCGTACACATACGAACACTTATATACTCAGGTAGACACGACGTATATACGCGTACGTACTCGAGCTGACACTTACATACTAGCATATGATGTACATGTATGCAGGGTGAGTTTAAACTCTTGGGCAAATTTTTAAAAGGTGTTAGAGAGGAGGATAAGAAGTAAGAATCATAAGAAACATATGGCCATAAACTCAACGCTGACGTGCTACATGCACGCAAAGCCAGAAACTAATGAATGCAAAACAGGTCACAAATTTATTACAAAAAAGATAATTTTACACAACAACTTAAGAAAGTTTTAAAGTAATTGATGAAACTTGCGCCCGGCATCTGTAATACATGCGTCGCAATCACTCTGTTGCAATTACGAGACTCTTGAAAAACTTTCATCAGTCGTTGCGCCTTTGTTGCGATGCGTGTATTAGAGCTACTACAGGCCTTACTTTTTAACAACTGTCTAAATATTTCTTCAGAACTAAAATGTCGGGTAAAATCATCTTTGTGTAACAAATTTGTGACCTGTTTTCATTCCATCGATTTCTGGCTTTGTGTGCATGTAGCGCGTCAATGACCATAAGTTCCTTATGATTCTTTGCTTCTTATCCTCCCCTTTCACACCACTTAGATTTTGCCCAAGATCTTGGATTCACTATGTAAGCATACATGTATACTCGTAGATATACGTGGATACATGTACTGGTGTTTACACGTAAATGTACGTATATACGTCTAACAAGTATAGAATCGTGTTTACACGTAAGCATACGTATATACTCTTGCTTCCCCATATATATACGTGAGTAGACACGTACCAAACACGAACTGGATATATCCACGAATTAACTCGTGTATACCCGTATATGTATGTAAGTACACTACTGGCAGTTAAAATTGCTACACCAAGAAGGAATAGTCTGAATAAAACAAAATTTTGCACTGGAAACATTGACACTAGAAAACGATTACAAAATGAAAGCAAAATGATCATTTATTACTGGAAAATCTCACATGAATGGAGGTTTAAGTACCCTGTTGCGCCACCTCTAGTTGGAATTTAAGAACCGATACGGTCGAGCATTGAGGTACAGCAGTTTCGTACGATGTCTTACGTCTTCTCGTACCACAGTTGCTGTAAACGCGCCACTAATTTGATCAAACTTACAGGCTGTCCAATTTACCGTCTCAAGTGATCCCAGATATGCTCAATTTGTGACAAGTCACAAATCGCAGACCAGAGCATCACGCAGACCAGAGAAAGTGATAATGCGGAAGAGGAAGTCCCTTTACACCCTTGCTGTGTTTGACCGAGCATTGTCATGTTAAAAAATGGTTCCTGGGAGCCCCGTCGTGAGTGCTAACACGTATGATTTTGATCGAATGAGTGGCACGTTTACAGCAACTGTGGTACAAGATGACGCAGGATATCGTAGGAGACAGTTATGTCTCAATGCCCGATTGTTTCGCTTCAAGTACATCGTACATTCACGCTAGAGGTGGCTTAACAGGGTATTTAAACCTCCATTTATTCGAGGTTTTTCCAACTATAAATGATCAATTTGCTTTAATTTTGTAATCACTTTCTAATGTCAATTTTATTATCACGTGTGTAAAATTTAGCTTTATTCTGGCAATTTCTTCTTGGTGTAGCAATTTTAATGGCCAGTAGTGTATCTATGTACACTTATATATGCGTATATACGTCGACTATACACGTATATACTCAGAAACTCAGGTATGCATATATATACTCGAGATACATGTGCAAACACGCAAATGCTGTTCGTTTTGCGCGTATGTACTAGCATATACATACACGTGACTCGTATAGGCACGTGTACACTCCTGTAGGCAATCACGTATACATGCTTATATGCTCGTGTATACACAAATATACTTGAGTAGGCACATGCATGCATGTATCTGATGTATACATGTATTTATTCATATATGAACATGTTTACTCTTGTTTACACGACACGTATATACTCGTGCATACCCGCATATACTCATACATATACTTGTAACTATAAAAATAACCGAAATATAAAAATAATAGGGTTATTTGTAACAGTTTTGCAGCTGTTTTTAACTATGACCACTTTCCCCCCCCCCCCCCCATGGGGTAAAGTGGTCATAAATACAGAGGGAAATGAAAATGTTATAAAACTACTTAAATCAATATTTTTTTCCCTGAAATTCAGTGTACGTGTTCTTTAATAATGCAATGTAAAATAATAACAAAAAAAGTTGAAGTATTTAAAGAATTTATTGTATTTATTATCCACCTAAGTTGAAAACCTACGATTTTATGACCACTTTACCCCACTAGACCCTATTTTATCTTATTAAAAAAAGTTTTTTTTTCGGATTTTAATGAAACAACACAGCTGTGGTGCAGAACTTTGCAATGCAAATTATATGTTCTTGGAAATTCAGATCAGAATTCAGCGGAGAAAAATAAGTCATTTGGTAACAACATTTTCTGGTCCTTGGGGGAGATCTATCCCAGGATCTTCTTGTTATTAACACGGTGAATTCAACATGGGATGCTATACAATAAAACAATCTATACTAATAATATAAAGGTGAAGAGTTTGTTTGTTTGAAAGCAGTAATCTCAGGAATTACTGGTGCTAATTGAAAAATTATTTTTGTGTTGAATCGTCCATTTATTGAGGAAGGCTATAGAACATCACGCTATGACTAATGGGATTGGAGCAGCAATAAATTGAAATCATATCACTAATAATCATGATGCCTTTTTTGTTGCATCAATAGCTCGAGCTTTTGTTGCCCGAATACTTCAGAGTTCAGTCGGTAAAGCGCTCGGCCAGCAACCCTAGGGTCTCGAGTTCGAACCCGGCTGTGAGCGGGAAGATTTTCAGCATTTGTTACCCTGCACATTTAAAAATTATTTAATTTGTAAATCAAAGTTTTTCAATTATATTTTATTGTTTTTTTTAATTATTTTCATATTTAACGGAAAACACCGATGTGGATAAGAGTGTGTAATTTTATACTATATATATATATATATATATATATATATATATATATATATATATATATATATATATATATATATATATATATATATATATATATATATATATATATATATATATATATATAGCGTGATGTACTTAAATTTCCAGCCGATGACTGCAGTTTCGTGCTTATTAGCTCTCATCAGCCTGGCATAGGAAAGTGACTGAGCTGGAGATGGAAAACCTCTTAAGGAAGCCAAGAGTGCGAAACAAATTGGTAGCTAAAATAGAACTAGCAGGCCAGACGAGTGACCGAAGCAATGGTTCGGTTCAACTAGAAGATTGAACGCGAGACAAGGTATATTCAGTAAATTACAGCCAGGACTAAAGCAGAAATACACCGCCAGCTCAGTCATTTCCAGCCGAGGACTGCAGTTTCGTGCTTATTAGCACTCATCAGCCCAGCATTGGGAAGTGACTGAACTGGAGATGGAAAACTTCTTATGGAAGCCAAGAGGGCCAAACAAACTGGTAGCTAATGTAGAATTAGCACAGACCAGCCGAGTTAGCTACATTAGCTACCAGTTTGTTTGGCTCTCTTGGCTTCCATAAGAGGTTTTCCATCTCCAGTTCAGTCACTTGCCTATGCTGGGCTGATGAGTGCTAATAAGCACGAAACTTCAGTCCTCGGCTGGAAATGACTGAGCTGGCGGTGCATTTCATGTATTTTTGCTTTAGCCCTGGCTAATGGGCGCTGGGCGGTAATTTACTGAATATCGCAAAAAAGACTTACAGCACACATAGAGGAAATAATGCCTAGGGCACCGACAGTAATCGAACTCGCGACCTCCAGAATATGAGCGTCTGAATCGTTAGAGCATCTGACGCAAAGCCACGGGTTTCCCTCGAATTTCGATTTTCATGGAAACTTAGATTAGAGTTCTGCTGAAAAAAATAAGTTAAAGTTTTTTTTTTTGGTCCATGGGGACTCGAACTCACGATCTTCGCATTAATTGAGCGATGCCTTAACTGAACCAATGGCCTCTAGTTTGGGAGGCTATACAAGAAATCAATGCATAATAAGAAACAAAAAAGAAAACGTAGGATTTTTTGGGGGGAAAAAACAAGCAAAATGAATTTCTTGAGATTTTTTGAAAAAAAAAAAAACAGTCAAAATGATTTTTTTTGTTCATATTTTTTGTCAAAACTGTGGGAAAAATAATCTTTAAAATGATTCCTGATCATTAAAGTTTCACGACGTATTTTGGAAGATACGGCGTTTCCACAAAAAAAAAAAAAAAATCCTTTGAGCAGTAATACATAATATAATAAAATGAAAACTATATGAAGTAGTAAAAAAGCAAAATATTTTTTTATTTTTTAGTAAAGTTATTATTTAGTACAGTATTATTTAGTATAGTTCTTTTATATTGTTTTTTTTAAATCAATTACGTTAAATTACTGTTTAACACTTAGTTATTGGTGAGCACTTAGTTGTTAACACACACATCACGAAGATAAAAAAAAGATTAATTAAAGCACCAATAGTGGATAAATTTATGCAATAAACAGATTAATTGGAAAGAGAAATTTATAATTTAAATTTAACGGACGTTGAAAATCCTAGTTTTTTTTTTTGTCAAAGATTAACTTTTGTTTTGGAAAGTCATGTGTTTTTTTCATCTCCCTCAATATTTAATATATCTCAAATTTTAATCATAGCAGTGGCTGAAGTTTTGAAACTTAATTCGATAGATCAGAAGTTAGTGAAGGTGTATCGGCAAATGATGTTCTCTTTGAACAAACATTCATTTTCACCATTTTTTCCTTGCCTTTGATTTCAAATAAAAAAAAGGCAGATGCATTTGGAATCTGAATCCAATTTCAACTACGGGACTGAGAAAATTTGATCACGTGCTCTGAATACGAAACGACTTTATGCTTTTGGATGCCAAAGGAACGCTGACAAAGAGACGAAGACTTATTTATTTCGGAAGCCAAAAAGAACTATTCAACTCGGTGTACTCAACATTATTTGTGAAAGAAATAAAAAAAATATCTTTTATTCACTGACGTATCGCCATCTTGTTAGTTTTATCTTTTCCCTTATACAAACTGGATTCCTTCACGAACTTTAGACGTAATAGTATTTCAAATCTTTGAGCAATACTTCTTTTAAACAGATAGTATGCTGAGCAACTAAAACATTTCGTTTCACGTGTTTCTAAGGAAGAGAAAAGTTTATTTTCGCATAATATACAACTTTATATTAAAAATACTAAGTAAGTTGTATAGTTAAAAGTAAAAAATAATTAAAAAATAAGAATGTTGAAATGTATAACGCTGATTAGAAACTTTGAGGGCGTGAGTTTCCGAAAAAGCAAACACAGAAAGAAAATTTGAATAAAAATTATGTTTTTCGTAATCACGTGTGTGTGTGTGTGTGTAAGCGTGTAAGTGTGTGCGCGTGTGTGTATAGATATAGGCACACGTAGAGTAGTAACTGCAAAGTTTTCATTTTTTTTCCTTTGCATTTTTGTCATCTATTGTACGTTAGTTTTTTTGTACAAGATGAGAAAAAAACGCGAAAAATAAAAATAAACGAGCAGATGTCAGCATCACATGACTTCCTTTTACTCCAATTTAATGTCATTTCCCCGTTACTGGCAATTTTAATGTGATTAAATAGTTTACTCTCTAAACATCACCAACAGTGGCCAAATTGAAACAGATTTAAAAAAAGAAAAGAAAAAAAATAGCGAGATTTGTCACCAAGTTGACGACAAAACTTGACGAACAAAAAAATGGACGATATATCGCCAAGTGTTCTCCAAATAATAACACCACTGGAGTTTACATCGAAATTAACAATGATTTCCCCCCAAAAAGGGGCAAAAGACTCCTTTAGAAACACCCGAATGCAGCTAAAAGGGGGAGGTGCACAACTAGACCCCACTAGGAGTCTACGTACCAAAAAAAAATATAGCCAAATTTGTCACCAAGTTGGCGACAAAACTTGGCGATAAAAAAACTGGCGATATATTGCCAAGTGTCCGCCAAATAATAACACCACTGGAGTTTACATCAAAATTAACAATGATTTCCTCCCCAAAAGGGGCAAAAGACCCCTTTAGAAACACCCGAGTGCAGCTAAAAGGGGAGGTGCACAACTAGACCCCACTAGGAGTCTAAGTACCAAATTTCAACTTTCTAGGACTTACCGTTCTTGAGTTATGCACATACGCACATACATACAAACGTACATAACGTACATACAGACGTCACGAGAAAATTCGTAGTAATTAACTCGGAATCATCATTATGGATATTTCGCTTGTCTGTACGTTCTTTGGCACTTATCCACGTGTGGTCGAGTCGAAAAAAAACTCAATATTCATTCAGGGTCAAGTAAAATGGAAATTAAGGTCGATTTTTGAGTGAAATTTTTTTCGCGACTACAGTATTTCCTTTTTTGTAAAAGGAAGTAAAAAACATCCATTTTCAACATTTTCCTATTGTTAGTATTAAATCCAACACACATTTCCTCAATTATCTCGAAAACTCTTTTCTGCAGATACTACCTTTTACTTGCCCTCGGCAGTTGACTTTTCTGCACAAAGGCATTTCTTTATTTCCTAAAAAATATATTGGTTCTTTTCCCAAATAATTCAAGTAGTTAGAACTAACTTTGAATATCAAGAGTTCACGTCCCTTAACTTGAAGAACTTATGCTAACAAAGCTCAATTGCATAACAGTTTTTGAGCGAATACAAAGTATTAATAATTAACTTGGTAAATTAATCTTCCTTCATACTGAAAATCAAGCTTGATTGTTAACAGAAGCATTATACTTCAAGATAAGTTAAGGTAATTTTAGTCATTAACATTATTTTTTTTTCTTGCATTGCTGCAGCGTATTTAAAGAAAGTTATTAATTCATAAAGGTATTTTATGTAATTATTAGAAAATTAGAGAACCAGGAGCTTGCACTTAAAGGGTGCCGCTTTCGAAAAGTTTTGATCGAACGAAATGGAACGGGGATCAGCGAAATGTTCTTTTTAAAAATTAAAATATTAAAAGCATATAAAATGGTGGCAGCACTTATTAAAAGGTTCGAGTTTCCTTGCTAATTACCGTCTGCAGCAGGCGAGTTCCTTACAACTTTTACGTTTGAAGCTAATTGGTATTCGAGCTTTCCAAACCAATTAAAAATCGAAGGGAATGTTCTGTGCTTCCAACATTATTGGTATGGAGTACTTTTTTGTTTCAGACTCATCGAAACTACTTGCGAAAATTTTAGCTTATAATTTTTAATTATCTATAAGTCTAAGTGAAGATTTATAGAACTGTCACGACTAATTTACGAAAAATATCCTGGGAATTATCTTGCATTTCTGTTCGGCGATGGTTAAAGTTATGATCCTTAAGCATGAATTCTTATTTAAATTTTGCCTATTTCAGTTATTCTGATGAAAGTTTACGTAAGTACGTAATTTGCTATTGAAATATACTAAAGTTTATCACTTCTTTGAAACAGTTATAAAAAGTAAAATAAATGATAGAAAAGACATTCTGCATTCATTTGAATTTGGACGCCTTGAATTCAAATTATGTTTTTTTTTTTTGCAATCACGGATAATGATAGGACCCTACTCGTTGAGTTTCTCTTTTATAGAAATGGAACGGAAATGGCCAAGAAATACCCGTCATATCTGTACCTCAGAGCGAAAAGGACGTAAGTCACATTATGGTGATTTTAAAGGAGAGAGGAAAAACTTTTTTCTGGCGCATGCAAAGGAAGGGACCAGTGGGTAAAAAATTGAAAAGGATTTTTTGAAAAAAGAATTACGTTCATATGGCTCGATATAAAATAGTCTTATACCTACAATGCATTAATAAACGAAAAACCGCAATTTCTTAACTTCCGTTCGTCTGGCTCTGAGTTACAGATATTACGTCTGTTGATTTTCTATAATAGGTAATACGAGGCATATCTATAAAAAAAGAAATGGTGATTAGGATGCGGTAATAAAGATAAAGATTTTATAGCTAATATCCACCAGTATACTTATCAGAAAGGTTATTTACAGCGTAAAACGAAATGTAACAACCTTAAATGATGGGAATTATTAATTTGGAAATATTGTATTTAGACGAAGTTTCGATATTTAATTTCATCTATGATGTTTTTCCTGATAAACAGTAATTTTACACCCCTACCCCTTTTTAATAGTAAAAAACTTCTTAAGTTAAGCCTTGAATGAATGAAAACGATTGTTAACCATGGTGACGAAAATTTGCCCTCTTAATAAATATACAATGAGTTAGCTTATTCTCGTCGTCATGGCAATCTGAAAAATCATTTTGCCATCGACTTTGGTCAAGGGAGGAAAATAAGCAATCCGTGATTTCTCAAAAAGCTTTGATTAGAAGTAGCTAATAATTTTTATTAATATTACCCGATATACGAGGAATATCACTGTCAGAAATTATCACGCTATATATATATATATATATATATATATATATATATATATATATATATATATATATATATATATATAAGCATCCTGTACCTCGGCACAAGAATTTTTTTGAACAAAACCAAAATGTACTGTGATCTTACTTCTTCATCAGTTTTAATATCTGTTACATTCAAAAAATTACAAAATTATCGAGGATACGCGCCCGTTTAGTTGCTATGGATTCTACCCTACCTGATGTATTACTTTTAATAGATATTGCCACTACTTGTCGTACTTAGCTAATCCAGTGCTTCCAAAGTCATTCAAGAAAATGATAAAGTTCCATCCCATAGCTAAAATTTTGAAGAAGAGGTTCTTTAAAACTCCGAAACACGTGTCGGAAACTACTTGCAATATTTGCGCATTAACAATGTAGTTATTTATAGTTACTTTGTTGCGCTAAGGTATTTATTCTTTTCTTAATCCTGTATTTTGTTTTTGCTTCCTTTAATCACTGAAATCTTCTCTGGATGTCAATTTTGACTAAATACTATGTTCATGCTAATGTACATTTTGCGATAGATAATCTTTACATGTTTGAAATTTTACTCCATCTTGACTAGTAATTTGTTGAAACATCATGAATTTGTGAAGTCTAACTTCTAACCCGTAACTGTCTTTGCAATTTAAAATCCCAAGTTTGTCGATAATTGTGACACTACAGACGGCAAAAATATTCTGTGAAAACTAGCAAAGGATAAGCAAAAGTGAAGGATTTATGAATTTTAAGCTATTTTCTCCGTTAAATATATAGTTTGATTTTGCTGTCATGATCTAGAGATACACCAATAGGAAGATATATGACAGAGTCGACATTTAGGCGAGCGGAACGGACTGTCCTCCTACATTAACTTGAAGAAATATATTTTTGCATGTGCATGTATTGTTGCTTAGATGTAAGTATTGGCAAAATGCCATGTCCTCTTCTGGGAGAATTGAAAACGACATTAATGATAGATAGACCCACAAAGGTGAAAAATTTGCAAGATTTGTTTGGTCAGTTTTATTTATTTATTTTTCAACTGCTTAAAATAAATCTCTTCTTGGATATTAAATTAAAATCAAATATTAAGCGAATTTTATTAACCATAAATTATTACCCATCTCTAAGCCCAAGATTAAATTCATCTCAACGAAGCATAATTTTGAGAAATGGTAGACAAAACTTATTGGATTTACTTTGTATTTCTACAACAATGACTATTAATAACAAAAATAAAGCTTACAGAAAATATTTTGTCATGTACTTTCAAGGGATATGAATAAAACGTTTCGTCGTTGAAAAATCTAACTATTTTATAAAGCGAAGATAAATATTTATTAGTTTTAAATATTTCTCACACGGGGTTATAAACTGTATCACTTGCAAAAATGAAGAAGTGATTGTTTCAGCATAGTTTACTCAATGTATTATGTTTCAAGTCCAATGCATGTTATACTTTAGAATATGATTTTAGAAGCTTAGGATTTTGGGAAAAAAAAATTAATTTGAATTTTGACATCTTGGATTCAAATTATGTTTTTCGCAATCACGAGTGTATGTATGTAGGCGTGTGTGTTTGTGTGTGGGGGTATGTGTGTGTAGGGGGTATGTGTATGTGTGTGTAGGCATGTGTGTTTGTCTCTGTGTGCTGGCATAAGTGTGTGGGTAGTTGTGTGTATTAATGTGTGTGTGGGGGGGTATGTGTATGTGTGCGTAGGCATATGTGTTTATGTCTGCGTGCAAGCATGAATGCGTATTGTATGTGTGTGTAGGTGTATGTGTTTGTGTGTGTATGTGTGTGTGTAGTTGTGTATGTATGCGCGCGTGTGTATGTAGGACATGAATGCAACCTGGAGACGGCTTTCGCTATAGGAGCAGCATCGTGAGGACCCGGTCGACGGTGATGGTGCGGAGGGTGGCGGTGAGAAAATAAAATGATAGGACATCAAAACAGTCAAATGAAAGCAATTCGCAACTCCAACGAACTATAGGGGGCACTGCAGTCACTGTCTAATGGCGGAATTAAAAACTAAAACAAACGCATGTGGTAACGAAGAAAATGCTAAAAGTGTTGTGATTTTTGTTATGTATGATTTTTTCGCTTTATTCATTTGAAAAGATTTTTCAAAGTCTTTTGGTTATTCTGACCCATATAGAAAGATATTAGAAACCAAAAAGTATTACGAAAGTAAACAATTAATGCAGAACACACAGTAAGTTGTTCTGAAGCAGCCATTTTCACGATGTTGAATTCGGAATTCATAAATTTTTGGTTCGCTTCGAACGGCATTTTCATTTTGTACCGTTTTTTTCTATACATTAGTACATATTAAGTTCAGTTTCGTGACATTTCCGGCATTTGTTGACATTTTTGTCACATAGTGCACATATGTGGCAGACTGTCAAGAGTAATGTTTAACACTAGATAATTTATTTCTATGACTATATGATTGGATATCTACAGAAATCATGCATTTAATTCATTCGTCATTGAAATGATTTACCTGATATGCGAAATCTTGTCAAGATACATTATTCTTTCACACAATTTTAAAACCATAACCTTATAAACAGATTTTTTTCGAACTTTTATTTTTTATTGTTCAAATTCTTAACGTTCTTTCTGGATTTTTCAATCTGTTCTGCGATAAATATTTTCAAGAAAATTTATTTGCATACTTTCTATTTCAGTAGGATACTGTAGTAACAAAGGTTATTTAAATCATTTATGTGGAATTAGGTTAAGGAAAAGTGTCCAGTCAATGTTGTTAAGTTCGTTTTTTTTTTTCATCGAATTGAAAAACTGATATTTATTCAAATTCACTCAGAACAAAATAAATAAAATGTGTACTCACAGTTTATATATGGTGGTAGTTTTCTTTTCAGTTGATTGGCCATTATTTCTTTTTACTTATCGAATTTTGTAATCTTACTATCATTTTATTCCACTCATGATAAAAATTAAAAATGGTTTAACTAAAAACGCGAAATCTCGCCAAGGCTACTTTGCTCGCACAATTCCAAAACTATAACCCTAAACAAATTTGGCGAAACCTTTCGGCTGAGAATAAAAGGAATAAAGTAAATTCTTTCTCGGTTAAACATTTTTCATTTTGTTCTACGATAATAAATTCAAGAAAATATTTTGCATACTGTCCATTCCAACTAAATGCTACTGTAAAATATGATTAGTTAAATTAATTTAAGATTAAAAAAAACTCATATTCTTACAAATTCATACAAAACAATAAAAATTTTTACCTGGTATAACGTTATCCAATTTTGTTAATCCAGAGTTTTCTTGTTTACCCTTCCACCATTTAATACTTTTTTGAAAGAAATAAGGAAAACTAACATTATTTTGAGAAGCTCGAGAATACTACTAAGGGACGAATTAATTTCTGTTGTTGAAGGCGTTCTTAGACACGTTGAATGGGTTACTCAGAACAAACTGACCGCGTTTACGTCAACAGATACACGTGGAGCGCAACGTGGCAATATGTTAGTTGCATTCGCAGTTTTATAAATCACCGCAAGGTAGCGTATTTGAGCACTGGAGTTCCGAATAAGAAATCGTGATTGCTCAAAAAATAGTTCCGATATTTTTAATGAGGGAATTTTCAAACCATTTAAGATCTTTCATGATTAATTATTAAATGATATTAGCTGAATGTTTCACAAATGGTCCTTGATTGAATTTAGTGAGTTGTCGGAGAGCCCAGAGTCGCTAGACCTTACTTATTTTCTGAGGGACTAATTGGGTGGGATAAAAGCGAGTTAGAATGTACCTTGAACACGCGCATGTCTACTAGCTTGAGCTGTGGGCCAATTTACAAGTACATGGGGTTGAATGTGCGCAAAATAAATTGGAACTTTCTTTATTTTCTGAGAGCCGATTTTTATGCATGTTTTACAGAACATTGTCAACAGTTAATAAAAATACTGCCAGACACTTCCCATGGACCGAAGTTGCTACCAGACGCTCAAAAAGTATATCTTTATTGGCCATATTCGTTGAATTATTTTACATTTCTCAGGAAGTTTTAACCCAGTTGTTTACATTTTGAAAAAAAGTAATATTCTGACTTCAGATGTGCACAAATTACTCATTAGCGAAAATTATTTGAAGTAGTACCTATCACCAGTTTATTTATTTTAACCCCACCACTCACTATCATACCCACCCTGGTGAGGTATATCACCAGTTTATCAGATTTTGAAAGTGCGGCAAAAAAAAAAAAAAAAAAGCACCCTCTCTTTATTACAGGTTTATTGTCATTTTTCCAGGTTAGTTACTTTCGGTTTCACCCCCCCCCCCCTTTTTCCGGCTCAAAAAAAGAAAAAAGCTTCCCTAAGTTCCTTGCAAAAGTTTAGTGAGATGAAATAGAAAAATGTCGTTAAAAGTTTTCCGCTATCTGTAAAGTATCCGCAAACGTTTGACAAATTAATGCCCAGTTCTGTCAAAAGTTCTCGAGTGCTCAGCAATATTTGACCCCCCCCCCTCCTCGCAACAAAAGTTATATTAAAAATAACATTTAACCTTGCGTAAGTTTGAGTTTTAATGCCTCTAAAATTCTGAAAAATATTTCCCAAATGTTAATTTACCTCAAAAAATTCCATACGACTCGACTGTTTAATTTACGTATTAACATACTATTTAAAAAACGAAATTACTTCCCAAATATTTCCCAACCTATTTTTAAATACAAGCTAAAATTTCGCCTAAAGCTAGTTTCATTAGCAGAATGAAGTAATACCATTAATTAGGAAAGCAATTAAACTTGGAGATACAAGTAAACTAAATCAATAAAATCCTCCGCAAAAAAAGAATATTTTGAGCTCATTTCAAGCTGAGATAGGTTACTATGTTCTTTGAAGAACATAATCTTAATTAGGAGATCCCATCTTCCAAATGCAATTACACCAAATAGGCAAATCGTTTTTGCTGAAAAATATCAAAGATTACGCCACGGCTAATACTGCAAATCTGATTCTGAAGAAAAATGGACGAAGCAATTAACTTTGATTTCATTTAATTTAATAAAATACGATCTTTTTAGCTAGACATCTGTGCAACTTAAACTAAAAAATAATCTTCCTCAAGATACGAAATTTGCATACCCTAAGTAGAATCCAACCAACAAGCTTGGAGTCAATTGAAAGATTTTTCCGTTGCCTACGCAAAGCGAAATGCTCATGAAAAATGAAATTATGTTTCAAGACATGTAGAGGAATAAGATTATGCACTAAAATGAACTTTTCAGAAAGTGTTTAAGATAATTCTTTCCCTTTACAATGATGGAATTCTTAAATCCGTTTATTGAGCACATTGTCGCTAAAAAGACGTATGGACGTATCTCAAACGAGCTGATGTGTGCATCACATGACTTCCTTTTACACCAATTTAATATCATTTCCCCATTACTGGCAATTTTAATGTGATTCAGTTGTTTACCCTCTAAATATCACCAACAGTGGCCAAGTTAAAAACAAATATAAAATAAAAGAAAGAAAAATCGCCAAATTTGACGATATATCGCTAAGTGTCCGACAAATTATAACACCACTTGAGTTTACATCGAAATTAACAATGATTTCCCCCCAAAAAGGGGCAAAATACCCCCTTAGGAACATCTGAATGCAACCAAAAGAGAAAGTGCACAACTAGAACTCACTAGGAGGTTACGTACTAAATTTCAACTTTCTAGGACATACCGTTTTTGAGTTATGCGAGATACATACACACATACACACATACGCACATACATAGGTACATACGGACGTCACGAGAAAATTCGTTGTAATTAACTCGGGGGTCGTCAAAATGTATATTTCGTGTGCCTGCACGTTCCTAGGCATATATCCACGTGTGATACGGTCGAAAAAAAAAAAAAAAAAAACTCAATATTCATTCAGGGGTGAGAAAAATGGAAATTAAGGCCGATTTTTGAGTGAAATTTTTTTTGCGAATACAATACTTCTTTTTTTGTAAAAGGAAGTAAAAAATCGAAAAATGAGTTATATCCACCACAGAAATGTCCAAAGTCGATTTTTTGCTATGACCAATAGGCGTATCTCTACACAATAAATAGTAAAAAAAGTTTTGTCCCTCACACTGGTGGCGGTTGTCAAACGATACAGTAAACTGGGAATCTTTAATTCAGTTTTCTACAAAATGCTTAAAAGTGAGATACGCCCATTCGTCTTTTAGCGACGATATTTTAGTTTTTATTCTTCCCTGAAATGTTAATCCTTCTTTTTTCAATCACCAATTGTTTAAAACTCTCACTTGACCGTAGTTGATATTCCTTTTATTTTATTTTTTTTTCTATTCTGTAATGCAAACTCCTCTGGTCCGCAGGCCTCCGCGAGTATGTCTCTCCTCTTGGACAGCGACGTCCATGTCCCACGGAGTACTGTCCGATATTTGAACGCGAAACCTTACTCGAATTTGCGCATGCGTCAGGTCTCTTCTGATTCTATCAAAACAGGAGTGATAGCAAGAAGGAAGTAACGAGCAAGCAAAAACTGAATGTATCGGGAAGTGCGCTTTTTTAAACCATCACCCCTTTTTCAATTGGAACCGTTCGTAGCTGCTAGTCGCGGAGTTCGAGAACAGACAGTAAAGTTGCAAGCCTTTGCTTTATTTTCCCATCCTTTTAAGAGTTTGTACGTTTTTGTTTGGCAACAGTAGATATGTTTTGTTAGAACAGCTAAGTTTCGATTTGAAATGTTTTGAGCAGTGTATAAAGAAATTTTATAAGAAATATTAAGGAATAAAAGTATATGAATGGACAAAGTGGTGTACACTTAATGTCGTATCTAACATGTGGTGACCCGAACGTGATTTTAAAGAAGGTCAGTACTTTTTTAAGGAACATCTAATTGAAAAACTTTAGTTTTTGTTTTGCAATGGAAAATCTTGTCAAGAAGCGATCTCCGTTACGAATATCTTTTACTAAGACATATAAGAATTTAATGGTCTTGTTTGAGAATGAAAATATTGCAATAAGTATCTTAAGATTAAATTAGCTACTTTACAACGCATTAATGCTGGTTTAATGACTCTTGAGAACGCGAGTTTAGAAATTACGTTAAATGCAGATGATGACGGTAAAAGTTATACTGTCGAATTTGAAGCTATAGAAGAATATAAAATCAAATTTGATGAAGCGTTAGTTTACGTAAATTCTTTTTTAGAAAATCCAAATAAGCGCTAGTATTAATAATGTAGCTAACAGTAGACTCTCGTTATGCCCCATCCTCTCGACTTAACACAATCCTTTTGAAACAAAAGCAGCACCCAGCACAAAATATCCTGATTACAACACACAGCATCAAGAATACACAGTGGCGCAGCGAAGAGGGGGGAGGGGGTAAAACACCCCCCAGAGGCATTGGTTTTAACATAAATGCGTATTCTAATACAGTAGATTACGATCTAATACAGTTGATCTAGAAACCTGCTCCAGAAGGTGTTTTCGATCAAAAAACCCCCTCCAGATGTAATTTTATCAAAACAAGCCCCCAGAAGTTTTTTTTTATCAAAAAAAAAAAAAAAAAAACCCTCCAGAAGATATTTGTGATCAAAAAACCCCCTCAGAAGGTATTTTTGATCAAAACACCCCTCCGGAAGGTTTTTCTGGCTGCGCTTGTGAGAACATAACATCCAGTCCCTGGCTTTCATTCTCCCTTTTTGCAATAATGCTCACATAGGAATTAGTTTGGGTTCAAATGGACGAAACTCCCACAAAATAACATAAAACATAAAATAACTTTTTTTAATTAGGGACTCAAAAACTGCATTGTGTCGATAAAGACACACGATAAAAATGAAACTTTGAGGAAAGGATTGTATTGCCTGTGAGTTTGACGAACTCTATGAACCAGTAACTCGTCCAGAGGACAGGCGAACCTATCCTTCATTTTGGTTCCATGAGCGCTTTGGATCCATACTTTTCAAGTACTTGTACTTGTACTTTACTGTAGTCGCTGATTACTATGTCGTAAAAATAACTGATAAAAAGTTGAATAAAACGAACTTTCAGTAAATCTAGCATGCTAACTACTTTATTAAAATGAATAACAGCTATTCCCTATTCTCATATCTAACTTGGTTTAACAACAAAATTGTGTATTAGATTATCCGCAACAAGAACTCTAAACAATACTCGAAATGCGTTGGTTGTACACACGTGTTTCAACGGATGCTATGCTGATAACCTCAGGAATCGGCACTCAGTGCATGCAACCACGGACAACGAGAAAGAAAGAAGGCGTGAAAAACGCAAGTGCGACTTTTCGTCCCCTCCGTCACACAAAAAGGTAGCGGATAAGAAATGCAAAGCCCTCGCATAAAACGTTTCACTTCAAAATTGGGTGATAGGGCTCACATCGTCAACGAAACTACATCTGTGTAGGTACCACATTTCGTGTATGCAACGCCGAAAATTCGAGCAATGTAAATAGCGCTTTAATTAGTCCGCAAATTAAGGTCGCACAAAGGTGAGACTGTGCTGAATGAGTTCCTTGTAAAATTTCAGATTCACCGGTACCTACTCTACTCCCGGTGTTTCTCGAAGAGATTAAACTTCAGATGCACACCGGTTTTGATAGTATAGATAATAGTAGAGAAACGCAACACACATGCTTAAGACATCGCTCTTAGGCTAACTCAACTTTTTGAGCTTTTTAATGCATTTACAAGACCTTACGATCTCGGAAATTCAGATCGGGATGAAATTCAGCAGGTTAGTAGTACCCCTTGAGAGTATCCACACAGTGAATTAATAAAGCGCACTAGCCAGAACATTTCGAGAAAACAGCCTCTAAAGTTTTACTCGCAGCTTATATACTAGTAGAGATTTACCCTCAGAAGTAACTCGGTGGCTATGTGGTCAGCGTACGGGATTCCCGTGCAGGCTTGAAGCTTCATTTTATACTTAGTAGGGATGATTTTGTACTATTTTATGTCAATTATCTTATACTAATATTATATATGCGAAAGTTTGTCTGTATGGATGTATGGATGTATGGATGGATGTATGGATGTTTGTTACTCTTTCACGCAAAAACTACTGAACGGATTTTGATGAAACTTTACAATAATATAGCTTATGCATCAGACTAACACATAGGGTAGTTTTCGTCCCGTTATGGGGGGCAAAACCCCCTTAGGGGGGCAATAAAACACAATTTTTGTATAAATTCTCTAATATTGGGATGAAAAAATACTTGCTCATATTTACATTATATGTCCATCGAAAGCTCTGATTTTTCTGCTGAAGATGGCACCTGTTCGAAATTTCTAAGTAGAATAAAAAACGAGTTATGAGCTTTTTAGATCCATGTTCGAAGGCTTTCCTCAACTCAATACAGTATTTAGTGTATCATCTCAACTCCCTGTCGATAGCGACAATTGTTGTATTGTTGACTTTCTTTGCTTTTCGTGATTGTTCAAGGCTTTTCTCAAGTCAAATCTTGAAGTAAGATTTTTGCACAAGATTGGCAAATAATACATGATTTGGCTGATGATTTTCTATTTAAACGGAACTTTAATGTAATTAATGGTTTTTATTATTATTTATGCTGATTGAACACTTACTCATTATCCAAACAACCAGCAGATCGCCAAAATATTTGCAGAAAGATTTCCGTAGCTGATGCATTTGGCAGTTTTTTCAACGTTGCTGTTTTTGAAGCCGAAGACTACGTCATAATGTTTCTCAGCTTTCACCATGTAAACAAAATATCGCCAATCAAAAAATTTTCAATAGACTTTTTTTACTGTATTAAATAATCCAGCAACTAAATTAGGCAAATCCATAAACAGCACAAAAACTTCCATTAATTTTCCTTTTTGCACAATTTCAAACAATCACCAAATTTTATTACTTATTTCGGTAACATTTCGGATGAAACTGTTTAGCGCCATTTTATGGTGACCAAAAATATCTCAGCATCTGGCGACGATATCTCTGTAACGAAAATTAATATATCGTTTTACAAAGTAAGGAAAGAATGGGGGAGCATCATCGAAGGTATCCCGAAACGACTTTCGCAAATTCGGTAAAATCGCACCAAGAGCCACAATGATTGAAATTTCCCGAAATAACTAAAGCAAGTATAAGGGGATTACGAGCGCAGCTACTTTTTTTTAATCACTTCGTACTTCATTAGCCATACAGAGAAGGTTTTAGACTCCATGTTAAAAAAAAAGTATCAACAGATTAATCTTTTTAAACATGAGAAGATTAATTTCATGTTTTTTAAATTTGTGTGTATGCTTAAATATAGTGCTTTCGTTTCTAAATCAATACTACTTTGTTCTTTATACTTATTGCTATTTTAGTTTTATGGATAAGGAAGAAACTCGATTTTTAATCACGTCAAAAAGATGTGTTTTAAATTCTTTCACTTAAAACAGAAAACAAAAGCAAGTAACGATTTTTTCTAATAATTATTACTGACCCAGGCAACGCCGGGTATTTTTGCTAGTTGTTAATAATGGCAAGAAAAGACAGAAGAAAGCTTGGAGGCTGCCTTATCGCCCGTATTCACGGGAGTTTTTGCAGAAGGTAGTGACTGAAATCCGGGCCAAATATAAACTAAGATAATTTTAAAAAATATATTTATTTTGATGAGAATTGGAATGCAAAATATGATTTCACATTTAAGTTTTCAAAATTTTTGTTGATCTCGTTTAAAACTTGTCTGACCTACGTATTTTCTGAGACTAGGTATAGGTATGTAGATGTATAGTACCTTTTGAGCATAGGTATCTAGCTTTTAGTTAGATGACCCTAGCAAAAACCCTCTGAAAGAAAAGAAACAATTGCCTAAACTGCTTATTTAAAAAACCAACTTCAAAATAAAAAAAATCGTTTTCCATTTCTCCAAAAGTATTGAAAAACTACACTTAATACAAAACTTTTATTTTAAAAGAGGATTTAATACTTCAGCCTTTGTCATTTCGAAACTTTTCTTCGGATAATATTCAGAAAGAACAGATGGAGGATGTATTCCTCAGAGCGTCATATTATTCCTTTTAAACCTCTTCTTGCAAGTGTAGATATCTTTTTCTCTGTCACTTTCGGAATATGCTTCTTATGCGGAGTCCATATGAAGGAAGATAAGTATGAATAGATAATAATAATGGTTGAGACAATTTTGTAGCACATTCGAAGCTTTCCTAAAAAATATATAAGGAGCCTTTTTACGTATTAAATCATAGAATAACTGTAGTTTTTGAGAAAAATCAATGAAGTTTTGCTTTCGTCTGCGCAAATATTGTATTTTATGTCTCTAAGCACTTGCATGTTATGCTTACATTGCATAAGAGATAAAATTGGTTACAAATGCACAAGAAAAGTTTATGTGTGTATGACATTTCAGAACATGCTCAAAGATCATCATAAATTATTATGTACAACATTAATTATTAATGATAATTATTGTAATACATTAGTAAGTTCTATTAATTAGAACTTACTAACGTATAATAAAGAGGTACTTTCAACTTTTAAACGTCTTGATTTAAGTAAAACGTATTTGAAGTTTGTATAATGGATATATTATTTATGCATATCATGAATTGTTTTGCATATTTTGAAGCTTTGGTTTATTTTCTATTTAAATTAAAATAGTGGATTGTATTGAAAGCTCATATACCTGGACAATATTTTTTAAGTGAGAAAAAATGATTTTTTTTACGTGTGATGAGAGAAATTGTTGGATATTGGAAACTAAATTTGCATTGGTTGAGTTACAGTCGAATTTGGATCCTTTTTTTACTTCCTTTTACAAAAAAAGGAAGTATTGTATTCGCGAAAGAATTCTCATTCAAAAAGCGACATTAATTTCCATTTTGCTCACCCCGAATTAATGTTGAGCTGTTTTTTTCGACTCGAACAAACGTGGATAAGTGCCTTTGAGCGTATAGAGAAGTGAAATATCCATTTTGTTAATTCCCGAGTTAGTTACAACGAGTTTTCTCGTGACGTCTGTATGTACGTTTGTATGCATGTACGTAGGTGCGTATGTATGTCACATAACTCAAGAACGGTATGTCCTAGAAAGTTGAAATTTGGTACGTAGACTCCTAGTGGGATCTAGTTGTGCACCTTCTCTTTTTAGTTGCATTCAGGTGTTTCTAAGGGGGTCTTTTGCCTTTTTTGGGAGGGGAAATCATTGTTAATTTCGATGTAAACTCAAGTAGTGTTACAGTTTGGCGGACACTTGGCGATATATCGCCAGTCGCCAATTTGGCGACAAATTTGACGATTTAATTTTTTTTTTTTTATAATTTGGCCATTGTTGGTGATATTTAGAGAGTAAACTATTGAATTACATTAAAATTGCCAATAATGGGAAAATGACATTAAATTGGAGTAAAAGGAAGTCTTGTGAGGCACACACCAGCTCGTTTTTTGCTGTAGAAGTGAGAGGTCGCAGATAAATTACAATACGATACCATTTTGCTATGATAGGGATTTATGTTTTACACCAATTTTAGAGACTAACTCATGAAAATGGTAACAAACTCATGTCCTTGACTAAATCTAGAAAAAATCTAACTGTTACAGAACCTTTCGTGACCCTCATAACCAAGTGATGTCCAGTTTACCTTTTCCCACGCTTGAACTTCGGCGTAGCACTCGCTGTTTTGATAAAGGTTAACGCGAAGTGATTGTTCCGATTCAGCGTCTAACACTCATCGTTCATAGTGAGATCTATTCCTGATTTTCTTAATTTCAATCCTGACCTGAAGAGAAACCTTTACGAAGAATGGTTGCCAAGCTTTAGCTAGAAACTTTGCGAGTCGATCGCATGGGTAAATTTGCCTCGATGACTCGAGCGATCTAGGGAAAGTATGGCTGACAGTACTATCGAAGCGTAATAGCATAATCTTTAAAACTATAAAAGTTATCAAAAGCAGAAAACCTCAAGCTTCAAAAATTTTCATTTATAATTTAGATTCTATCATTGCATTTTTAAATTTTCCTAAAACAAATATATTTATACAGGGTCTGGATAAAAAGTAATCAGATTAATTTTTTCCTGAAGCGACTGTACGTTTCTAGTACGCAAAAACTGGTTAGATCGGTGGTGGGGGTTATTGCTGGTACTCACTCCGGTCCGCAGTCGCCTGGCAATCTTTGTTCGGGCTGCATCGTCGTTATAGTATACCTCTATTGAAAACGTCGGTTCCAGCTCCAAAATGCAGAGAACATTTGAACAACGTTACGCGATTAAGTTTTGCGTGGAACTCGGTAAATCGGCCTCAGAGGCTTTAGAGATGTGTAAGCAAGTGTTTGGAGATAATTATCTGTTAAAGGCACACGTATTTCGGTGGCACAAGTGTTTCAAAGATGGCCGGTTGAGCGTCGAGGACGAATCTCAAACAGGGTGTCAGTCAACTAGCAGAGCGTACGCAAATGTGGAACTTGTGCACGTTGTGCTATATTCGGACTGCCGGTTAAGTATGAGAATGATTGTAGATGAAGTTGGACTTGATAAAATGATAGTTCACAGCATCTTCGCTGAAAACTTCAGAAATGCTAGAAACACCTGCTTTATCCTCCAATACTTCCTGGTCAATAATGGTATCTCTACCTTTCCTCAGGCCACCTACAGCCATAATTTAGAACCAGCCGACTTCTTTCTGTTCCGGATGATAAAAGCATCACGAAAAAGGCATCTCATGGACTTTTGGAGGCCGTGAAAGCGCTGGTACAAGCTTTTCAAAGGACATTCTGGAAGCAGACTACAAAGCAGCCTTCGAAGTTTAGAACACTCGCTGGGATAAGTGTGTGCTATGGGTTTAGAATTTTAGGTGTGTGTATCAATATCTACAATCAATTCCTAGAACACAGCTCAGTCTCATTACTTTTTATACAGACTATGTATTAACCACATTTTCCCACAAGCAACCTTATTTGTTTATATTTCTTTACACTCAGTAAATCAACGCCTTTTGTGCGCCTTATAAGTCGCGTACACATACTGTGCAGAATGGATTGCTGGGAGAATATCCTCAGAAAAATTGATGGGAACATCACTGCTGCCTAGGAATTTTTTTAAGTGAGGAGTTATATCAAAACCTTTTTACTTTCCTCAGCAAGTTTTTATAGTCATGCTAAAAGCATGTGCCATACTTGATTATCGAAAATTGAAATTGATTTCTAATCCAGAGTTTTAATAATAAAAATCTAACCTAAAAAATATAATAATAAATATGAAAGTAGCGAAACTTTACGGTGGCTTAAAATTTACTGCAAAATTATACTATCGAACTTTAAAACAAAACTCTGCTCTTAAGTATTTAAATGCATCATTATAAATCCAAAACAATTACCCGTTAGTAGAATTTACTACCTATTCTATCGCCATCCCTTTGTGGATACCTAACAAGATCAGTTGCAGGAAATATTATATTCCCAATATTATATTACCCCTAAAACTACTTCCTCCACATCAAGATATCTGCTTTTATGGTTCACTCGAAACATGCGTCTGAACTTCTCAACCCGACCAGAAAAGGGTATTACATATTCTTCTATTCAGGTAGATGGATTTCTTCCGTACGGTTGCACTATTCCGAGGCAAAAACCGAATAATATGATATGCAGTATCCGTAAAATAACCCGATTTTTTAAGGTATCAATAAAATTTCTCTCTGACATGACAAAGGGGCTGGTTAGAATACAAATTGCATAAGGAGAGGTATTTTGATTTAAAAGAATGAAAAGGATTCTTATATTATATTTTCCCGGTTGAATTGCTTTTCTTTCTTTTTTTGACGGAAATATCAGTGTATCTATAGTTACGATGAAATTCAATCAACGATGAATTTCAATCATGTATTTAAACAGGGCAATTTATGGAGGAAAAGAAAAAGAAATTGCAAGGATATCTATATATATATATATATACCCACATAAATGTTTGTGTGTGTTTATGTTCCTTATACAAATCTCCAGTTTTAGTCGGATTTCTTTCAAATTTGGCATTTTCTATATATGTTACCGTTAAAGTATGAAATCCGTTATTTTATAGAATACCTAGTTATTTCATGGAATAACTGATCGTGTCCGTTAAAATGTAAAACTCTCCTGTATTTCATGGTTTAACTAGTTATTTCATAGAATAACGATCTGCAGACCGTTAAAGTGTAAAATAATCTATATCATATATCTTCCACCCCAAAAAATGTTCGTGTAAAACCTTACGTGTTAACAAAAAATGTTTTTGTTTTAGAAATAATGTTCTTTGTAATTCTAAGTGTCATTTTAGTAATCCTTGTTGTAACAAATGATTTATTGGTACGTTTCCATAAATACCATGCATACGCTGCATAAATTAGATAAATTGCTTTTTTTTCATTTTAATTGTCCATCATTAGTTTATTTATAGAATACCTAGTTGTTTCATTTTAGATAATTTGTTTATTTTACACTTTAACTGTCTCTCATTAGTTAATTTACAGAATACATAGTTACTTCATAGAATAACTAGTTAAAGTGTCAAATTAACAACATATTACACACTTTAACGGACACGATCAGTTATTTCATGGAATAACTAGGTATTCTATAAAATAACTGCATTATGTACTTTAACGGTAACATATATATATATATAAATGGATGTATGTTTGTAGGTGCGTTGTGTGTATGTTCCTTATACAAATCTCCTGTTTTAGTCGGATTTAAGTAGGTGAATTGATGCTCAAGAATTCAAAAGGCTGGCTTTTGAAGTTAAAAAAAGATCCAAAAAAGTTTAAGTTTATGTTTTTAACCATAAAATTTATCTTCTCTACTCGAACAAATTTTTGTATAGTTATGAATTCGGTCTGAAGGAAAAGCCAGTAGAAAACTGCCCCAAATGAAGTTTCTTCAAAGATTAACTGTAATCGTGAACCTTGGTTCTAAGCAAATGAAAATGATGAGCAATATTATAACCACCAGAGGATATTTTAAATGCAATCAACACTAAAGGTATTTTCAACATTGGTCGTTAATTCCGATTCGAGAGTAGCGAACAGCAGGTTTGGCAAGAAAGCCGAACGAAAAAAAATGCTGCGCTTCTATCGTAGAGTATGTTTGGCAAGAAAGCCAAACGAAAAAGGAATTCTGTTCAGCTATTTTTAAATTGCATCTAGCAAAGCAGGGATGCATTACGGTCTCCGATGGTTTTACTCATTTTGCATGCTTTCTTTTGGTAATTCCGTAGCAGTAATGGTAGGACGAAATTAAAGATTAGTATTTCCCACACGGAAAATACTGCACAGAAAATACCAAAATTAGTAAGCTATCAGTAATTCATTCATTACCCACGTACAATCTGCAACAATTCAATGTTGGATGATCCTTAAACCAATACGCATATGCTCTTCGTACTAATCCATGATTTACGTCAGGTCTTGACCTAATTTGGTTCAACTAAGTTAAATTGCTCCACTTTATCAAAGAACAGGAGTGAAAAATACTCATTTCGCAAATAAATGGCAAAACAATCATTTTTATGCATAGTAGCGTTGCTGGAATTTGTCTCTCAAGGGGGGGGGGGGAGGGGATGCTCATGCCGTTTCTTACATGCACATGAAATACCTTACTAAGATTGCCAATGTGTGTTAAAATAAAAGGCTGTGCACCTTTTGACCCGTCAAACCACATGGAAATTTAATTCGACGGAATTCATACACTTTGGGAGGGTTGGAGTTTCAAGTTTGAAAAAAATGCAAAGAAATATTAATTTAAATTTAAACTGTTTTAAACTGCAAAAAATTGCTACGTTTTTTATTTTAACAAACTTCTTCATTTAAAATTTTATATTAACCTTAACTCTCGGGCAATATTACACCCGATGAAGCATCTTCGCCGACTAGCAATAATTAAAAACCTGTTAGCGGGTATGATACACCTTTTGACATACAGTGATTTTTACTGAAAAATGCATGATGAAATATTGCGCCACAATATGAGGTTTTTTTCTTCATCGTGAAATAAGTTGAACAAAGCTGCATCCCCAATTAAACGAGCTGATGTGCGCATCACATGACTTCCTTTTACTCCAATTTAATGTCATTTTCTAATTATTAGCAGTTTTAATATAATTCAATAACTTACTCTCTAAATATCACCAACAGTGGCCAAATTGAAACCAGATTTAAAAAAAAAAATGAATTAAAAAAATCGCCAAATTTGTCACCAAGTTGGCGACAAAACTTGGCGACCAAAAGAATGGCGATATATCGCCAAGTGTCCGCCAAATTATAACACCACGTGAGTTTACATCGAAATTAACAATGATTTCCACCCAAAAAGGGGCAAAAGACCCCCTTTGAAACATACGAATGCAACCAAAAAGGAAGGTGCACAACTAGACCCCACTAGGGGTCTATGTACCAAATTTCAACTTTCTAGGACATTCCGTTCTTGAGTTATGCGACATACTCAAGAACTTGACTTGAGTTATGCGACATACACACATACGCACATACATACGTACATACAGACGTCACGAGAAAACTAGTTGTAATTAACTCGGGGATCGTTAAAATGGATTCTTCAGGTGTTTATACGTTCCTAGGCATATATCCACGTGTGGTCGGGCGGAAAAAAAGAATCAATATTCATTCGGGGGCGAGCAAAATGGAGATTTTTGAGTGAAAATTTTTTCGCGAATACTATACTTCCTTTTTTGTAAAATGAAGTAAAAACTCAGTTCGATAACTGTTATTGTAAACAATCGATAAGTATTGGAAGTTTGCAACTACCACTAAGCATTCAACCGTCATTGAAGAAGTGCTGTAAGAGATGAATGAGCAATTATCACTGTAAATAGCTTAAACTCTCTTAACAGTATAGGGATAAGGTGAAACACTTTATATCTCACGTGCAACCATAAGGGATATTTCTTTAAACTTCAAGAGATTACAATCTCCAGTGAAACTTGCGTTCTCTATCACGATCAGCAAGTCATAAGGGCAGTCGATTCATTACTTTAAATGCATTTGAGATGTACCTATTTCCGATATAGATTGCTTTATGTTGCTTGTTCAAGGTTGGGTTCACTCACAAATGTAATTCTTCTTGCTGCTGAGAGGGGGACTAAGAACATTATTTAGGAGCAAGTTTTGAGTTAAAGTTATGGATTGAAAAAAATTGAATCATTTTACTTTTAAATTTTTAAAATACGTTTCGAAACGTAGAAATACATTTCTTTTGCTTTTAAGCTGTGAATAAGGGGAACAAAATATGCAATAAGCTTCCGTAAAGTATACGCAAAAGATTTGTCTATTATACAGTTGTAAGTACAAACAGGACGTTTTTTTTTTTTTTTTTTGAAAATTTCATGGTCTGCAAATAATTAAAAAAAAAAAAAAAAACTAATACGGATAGTGACCAAAATGCGCACGCCTGCTTCTTTCTTTATTTCGCAGTTTAATTGACAGTTTTTAAAAAGTTTGTTTCATAAGTTCGCTTCCGTCTATTTCAATTTTTAATGTTTTACGTAACTTAAAATAATAACTGTAATATAGTCAGTGTGTCTCTATAAATTAAAACTGCGATGTTTTCTAAGGAATACTCTGTCTAAAGCAACAAACTTAAATACATTCTCTCTCTACCTGCATCAGAGTGAGATATGTACAACATTTACGGCAAGTACTAGGTTTTAAAAATTTGAAATAGAACTTAAAAAATTGAAACAGAACTTATTTCAAATCGTTACAAGACATTAGTATTACTGACGTGCATCTTTTTATACAAGTTACACTCATCCAATTTTACTCTATGGCATGCACTAAACCACCATGGAAAGAGTAAGCAAACACATCCTGTAAAGTTATTTATACTACGCAAACTTTTTCTGCGAAATGCGTTTGCCTGAAAACATACAAAATAACCTAACACTTGATACTTTCATTCGAAAAACACCGCCAAAAAATCCGTAAAACGGAGTGTTATCGTCTATTAACAACACTGACTGAACTCTTTATTTTCTGTACGGTGAACTATCTTTAGCTTTTGAACATTGAGGATGATTGTAAATTAAACTGAAAATATGTGCAAGAAGACTATTTTGTATATATTTTTGCCTGATAATACGGATTGACTTTTATTTTTTGTTAAGCTCACGACTGTTTCTAAGGAGACATTCAATGATTTATATCCAAATAAAATGTATGAGAAAAGTACTGTAGCATTTTTTGATGTCTTGGGGAAAGCAAAACCTATAAAGGCAGCACAACGCTTTTCTTTCGGAGCATCGTGTAAAAGGTTGTCCCACAAGATGTGCAAAAGACAAAAGTTTGATGTTGCATTAAGACAATTTGTGTACCACCCGTCTGATTCAACCTCAGACAATGTACCAGTGGCCACAAGAGCCCAGACGACATACCTCATACTTTTTAGCTTTAAGTTGATGCTACTTTTTCGGCAAATGCTTGATTTAATGTGCTATTTAAAGTATTTTGAAGATTTGAGCCAAGAGAGTGGGGTGTAAGTGGGTGGAGACGGGTAGTAAGCTAGTAGTATATAAATACTACAAGAGAAAATGGTGCTCTTTTGATGCTTTCAATCAGCAGAATAACCCGCCCGATAATACAATTACTTTTAAGATTGTAGATAATTGTGCAATTTAAACGATTATTAAACAGTAAAATTATTGTGTATTTGAATGAACATGTTCTTCTGCATGTCTAAATCAGAGTATTAAACGAGATTTAAAATCGTTTTCTCTTTAAATGCACGCAATTTATTCAGAACTCAATTTTTCAAGAATATTTTTGCTCTTTCTGTGGTTTGGAAAGCGATTCGAAGCTGTATAAAATGATTTATTTAGGCTTGTCAAGCTTGGTGCAGTTTTCAGCACAAGGTTGAAGCTAATTGACATTGATTGTGATTGTGTGATTTGATTCAGATTGTTTCAGCCAAGATTGTAAATAATTGTGCAGTTTAAACAATTATAAAATACTGTATTAAAATCATTATGCATTTCAGTGGCAATGAACATATTCTTAGGTATGTCTAAATAAGGGTATTAAACGAAATTTAAAATCGTTTTCTCTTTAAATGCACACAATTTATTCAAACCTCAATTTTTAAAGAATATTTTTTCTCTTTCTAAGGTTTTTGAAAAGCGTTTCGCAGCTGTATAAAATGATTGATTTAGGCTTGTCAAGCTTGCAGTTTTCAGGTCAAAATTGAAGCTAATTGACATTGATTGTGATTGTGTGACTTGATTGAGACTGCTTCAGCCAAGATTGTAGATAATTGTGTAATTTGAACAAATATAAAATAGTGTATTAAAATCATTATGCATTTCAGTGTGCAATGTACATATTCTTAGGTATGTCTAAATAAGGGTATTAAATGAACTTTGAAATCGTTTTCTTTTTAAATGCACACAATTTATTCAAACCTCTATTTTTCAAGAATAATTTTTTTCTTTCCAAGGTTTGAAAAGCGTTTCGCAGCTGTATAAAATAATTGATTTAGGCTTGTCAAGCTTGCAGTTTTCAGGTCAAAATTGAAGCTAATTGACATTGATTATGATTGTGTGACTTGATTGAGACTGCTTCAGCCAAGATTGTAGATAATTGTGTAATTTCAACAAATATAAAATAGTGTATTAAAATCATTATGCTTTTAAGTGTGCATATTCTTAGGTATGTCTAAATAAGAGTATTAAACGAAATTTAAAATAGTTTTCTCTTTAAATGCACGCAATTTCTTCAAATTTTAATGGGGATGTTTCCTTCAGTCAAAAGTAGTACTTTTTGTCACTGAAATTGATAGAATAAGCTAAAAAAAGAACATGGACTCAGAAAATACTTTCATTTTCCCAACAGTTATTTTTTAATTAATTTTTTAAAATGTCCGATTCTTCAAACAAGGCGTGGTCTTTATGACGTCACAAATGATGAACTATGGCGCATCTTTCTACCGAATTCCCACGTTATGATAATCAAGAAGCGAAATACAATTGCGCTCTACGATTGCTATCAACCATATCATTGCCAATACACGTGAGTAAAGATGCGAATTAAATATTTTGGACCGCAAATGGCAACACTGAATGGCATTTCATCATTTGTGATTTCTTTGACAAAAGCGTTACGATGAAAGTGCACCGATTTAAGTTTTTTTTTTAATATTAAACTTAAAGAAATTATTTAAAAAATTGTCAGATTCTATGTTTTTAAGCATGCTCTTTTAGAAAAAAAATACTTTTAAAATTTTGGAAACGACCCCATTGAGCCCTTTTTAAAGCACATAGTTTTACTATTACTATGTTTGGAAAAACAATTCGAAGCTGTATAAAATGATTTATTTAGGTTTGTCAAGCTTGCAGTTACCCATTTAGCCACCCTACTTTGGATTCAAAATGGGCGTAAGCTTTCGTTGTTGTCCTCTTGTCAGCAAGTGTAGTGAAGATAAATTACTTTCCGGCTGTCGAACGCAAGATAGAACCAGTGATGCTCTTTTCTGATAAGTTTCTGTTTATGCTCAGAAAATACATGAAAATATTTCGGTTTACAATTTACACGCGACATAAATGATTATGTATGAAAGATGAGAAAGAGAATCTGCTTCAAAACAAAGGCAGTCACGAAACAATATTTATGGCTAAGAAAGGTAAATATTTCAGTACTGGATCACTTAGGAACATTAAGTCAATTGAAATAAAACATTTAAAGCATTCTTTCATGTGATTTTTTATGTATCATTCGTTTGAATCTTCATACATTATCAACAATACAGAAAATCATCGAAAGTGTACCTCAATTTAAAAGTAAATAAATAAATAGTGACTTTATGTTCAATTAATTGGCACACTAAATTTTAGACGTAAACAGTAATGCTCCCGCCCATAAACTAGATTATTTATAACGTACATGACTCAAATTTTGATGTATCATCGTTTGAATCTTAATACATTATCAATAATACAGAAAATCATTTAAAATATCTCAATTTAAAAGTAAATAAATAAATAGTGACTATTATGTTCAAGTAATTGGCACACTAAAATTTAGACGTAAACAGTAATGCTCCCTCCTGCAAACTAGACCACTTATAACGAACATGACTCAAATTTTTATGTATCATCGTTTGAATCTTAATACACTATCAACAATACAAAAAACCATCAAAAGTGTACCTCAATTTCAAAGTAAATAAATAAACAGTGACTTTTTCTTCAATTAATTGGCACACTAAATTTTAAACGTAAACAGTAATGCTCCCTCCCATAAACTAGACCACTTACAACGTACATGACTCAAATTTTGATGTATCATCGTTTGAATCTTAATACATTATCAACAGTACAGAAAACCATCAAAAGTGTACCTCAATTTAAAAGTAAATAAATAAATAAATAGTGACTTTATGTTCAAGTAATTGGCACACTAAATTTTAGACGTAAACGGTAATGCTCCTTCCCATAAACTAGACCACTTACAACGTATATGACTCAAATTTTGATGTATCACCGTTTGAATCTTAATACATTATCAACAATACAGGAATTTTGAATTCACAGTCATAGGCGGATTTACGGGGGTGCCAGGGGGTGCGCCGCACCCCCAAAATTTTTGGTTGGGTTTTGGAAAAATTAGTTTATTGTATTTCACTCAGAAACGCAGTTGGGGGAAAAAATTCAAAGCTGCTATACTAGTAAATTTACTTGAATCCAGTGTATCACCACAAGTCGCTAGTGTAAGAAAAACATAACTGTGCTCATATTAAGAATTAAAGTAATTTTATCCATTTAGAAAAAAAAACCTAATAAATAATTTCATGTAAGTAAAGAAACTTCTCAAACAATTTTTTGTTCAGTGCTGTGTTATTGCAGAGAATAATTGCATGTTCTGTAATTGGGTATTTATTCGTATATCGACACCAATTCTTCTATTTTGAAACAACAATGGCTAATAAAGCCCCCCCCCCCCCCAAAAAAAAAAAAAGATGGCTATTGCTAGAAACTTTATCAATAAAATATACACCGAAATCAACCGAAAACCAACATTTTTAATGTAAATTTTCAAACATTTTTGAAGGAAGACTCCCGGACATTTTGCTGCAGTGGTGCATCCAGGGGGGCACAAGACTGGTGACCCTCCCCACAAAATGATGAGTAGATGTTTTTAAAAAAATATTCTTTATTATTGAAGAGAAGAAATGATCTTATTTTGGGAAAACACAGTTATTTTACGAAAAAAAAAGAATGTTGGGAAAAAATATTACTTTCTTTCAAAAATAAATATTGACATTTAAAATTTTCAACAGCTTCAGATTATTCGCGGCAAATTGTGTGCCTCCTCCTCCCTCCTCGCACAATCCTCTTCCTTTCATATCTCCCCCTCCCTTTTTTTCTTTTTTTTTTTTTTCTATTTCGTTTTAATTTTTTTCTATTAGTCCTCAAAATGTTTCTTCTCCAAAGCCCTTTCTCCAGCCAAAGTTAGTACAAAGTAACTCAAATTTCGTTTCTTGGGCTTCACTTTCACAAAATTTCCAAGGAAGATCTTCTAATCACCTAAATACATCGAAAATCGTTTAAAATTGCGTTTTTGGAGCTTCAGTTTTAGAAAACTGCAGTGTCCCTAACGTTACTAAATATGGTTTTACACTCATGTGTTTAAGACTTTAATTTTGGAAAATATTCGAACTAGGGTCTCCGAACCCCTTTCTCTAATATCTTCAAAGTGTGTTAATAGTTTTGTTTTGAAAACTACTATTTCGAAATATTTAAGTGGGAGAATCCTTTTTTTTAATACCATGGAGCATTGCAGAAGAACTTCATTTTTAGGACTTCAATTTCGAAAAATTTCCAGGAGAGAGCTCCAGAACACCCCGGACCCCGTCCGGTAACAGCATCGAAAATTGTCCTCCGTAGTATTTTTGGAGCTTCAATTATGAAAATTTAAAGAGGTAGCGTAGGGGAGGGGAGGGGGGTACGTATTTCTATCTGCTTTTCAAAAAATCGATTGGCGACAGTCTATGAGTCTTATTCCTAACCCAAACTATAAATATGGACTACAATCACATTTATAAGACTAAAATTTCTAAAAATAGCTTTTTAACCACAAGTATCCTTCTTGCCCCTAAAATATCACCAAGAACTGTAAAACTGCGTTTTCAAAACTACTATTTCAAATTTTTTCTGGGGCGTGAATCCCATTCCAAACCAGTAGCTGGATTCACCCGTTGCTTCTAATATCGACTTTCGTTTAAGACTTTTTCTGCAGTTTGAAATGTTAAGAATTGCCCATCCCCTAATCTTACTAAATATGGTTTACATCACGTTTTTTAGACTTAAAAGTGTGTCCCGCCCTAAAATTATTTTCTGATTTCGCCACTGCCTTGTTATTCTGGGAATACCCCCCCCCCAGATCCCTGTTATTGTTGCACCCCCAAAGATTTCGGCCTAAATCCGCCTATGTTCACAGTTTTAAATATTATCAAGATCTTGGTTGAGGTTGTACTGTACTGTAAAGTATTGTTTCTGAATTCAATGAAATCCATCAACTTAAAACAGCAAACAAAAAATTCAAGTAACTTCAATTGTTGATGGAGTTTTTTTACAACAACAAACAATATCAATAATCCAGATTATTACATTACGAAATCAAATGAAACTAATGTAAAAATTTGAACATCAAGACACCATAACTGAAATAACATTGGACAAGAACTATTCTTACCTACCTGTCACAATCCAAAAAAGTGTAGCCTATAGAACAAAAAAGTCATCAATAGAGTATGTTAGATTTTAAAGTATACTAACACTCTTTTGTTGCCCAATTTGTTATCGATGTTTCCATAACAAAGTTCGTTTGATGCAGTAGCATATTATACAGACTAACTTTACATTCAAAAGAACGATGCAGGAATGACAACAAAAAAGGCTTATAAACATTTTTTTTTTTTTTTGAAAAAACTTTCTTTGATTCTGACGGCTATAATGCATATTCAATAAAATCAAAAATGAGAACTAAATAGAAGACCACATAATACTTAAGACGAATCCAATTGACTTTTTACATGCTTTTTCTTAATACTATGGATCGAGCAAATGACAAGTATGGAAGCTTCTGCATTTTACGCTACATGATCTTCATTCCCTATTCCCACATTCAAATGCCAAACAGAAGCGCGGCAGAATGAAATCTTTCTCCCAAACCAAAAATATAGCATGAAAACAACAAAAACATATTTTTAATTCTGAATTTTAACGGCGAACTTTTCCAGTACTTAGCATTGATATTCAAAGTGTAAACTCACGGATCACGTGGTTTCACCTAACCTCGAACCCAAATCGTGAATAGACCACTTTTTTCCCTAAAATTTTCCCTGCTGTTAAGAAAAATCCCTAGGATTCAGTTACGGTTCATTGATTTGCAATGTTTCCCCCTCTCCAGTAGAACAGACACGCCTTCTTCTTTGTGAGTGCGTTGGATGACGAATATGCGGAGAGGGCGGAATCGAATTTTCCAGTTCAACAACATTTTGGCGATATGAAAAAAAAAAATGTACTCCGAGATATTTTTGTTCTGTGATTATTTAGAATTAAAGGGGTTAAGTTTCAACAGTAACTGCATGGAGTTAGCGAAAAAGTAAAAGTGACAATCTTTATTCTTAATTGCACTCCTACTCTCGCCAGTTTTCAGTTAAAATCAATTATAGGAGGTGTTGTTTTCTCTGACCAATGGCTGCTGAAAGAGGGTAAAACCAAGACCTACCCATTCACGTAGAATGTGACCTGTCCAATGAGACATCTGCCTTGACCGCACAAAATTTAAATGCTTCATCTCTTTGGTTAATTTCTTCAATTTCAAGTTGACGTATTCAAGCTCTAAAGTCAATAACTCACTTGGCAATTCCGTCCTTCAACTTTTCTCTCCGTATCCTCCCTTCACAAAAATGGACACTTCTGAAACAAGGCGGAGCGAAGAACCCACTCGTCGTTGCCAGACTTTATGCCTTACACAATTAAATGATATTGTTGTCGAGAGACAGTATTTAAGTACAATGGCGTTCCGAACTTAAATCCTTGGGAGGGCGGAAATTCTCAATTTGCCGAAAGGAGCTCCAAATTTCACCGAATCATAACTTTGTCGAATAAAACTCGAGATTTTGCTGAATTGCCAGACAAACTATGCCGAATAAGGAAATTTTGGAAGGTGACAGTGGTCTCTCGTGACCTCCCATTGAGACTCCCCTGTCTAAGTACATAAAGAATGTATTGTTGTTGGTTTTTGATCTGCTTTCCCTTAGGCATGATGTAACGCATTTGTTGATCTGTTACGTTTTTCAACTGATTTCACAAGTAGCAGCTACTTGGGTAGTCCAATAAAGCGAATAAACACACTCCAGTAGTTGAACACTTCGTAATTAATTTTCAAACTAGAATATCGCGCGTCAAGGTATGACGATTGAAAATTGCTTCTACATTTGAACGAAGCAATTGCCTGTTTGGTGATACTTTGAAGGTTGAAATTGTAACCCTAACTTCAGCGGATTAACCTTATACTCAAGTAGATGGCGCTCATTGCTAACCACTTTTTTTCCTCATTCCCCTGAAATGGCAGTCTTACCAGTAGAACAATTAAGTTAGCGGATCCAGTTCAGCCTTGTCACAAAAAACGTCTTTCCCTGCATTTTAAATATTACCAAAACATATAATCAAATTATCAATGCCGTGGCGCGAGTTTCGTTGCTGATGACGTCAGGAGCGGTACTCGATCATTGGCTATTATAGATACGAGGATAGTGTGATTTCAATTTTTTTTCTTAGATGTATTGGGCAGTAGCTTTCTTTGTTCAAAATTTCAAAAAGGGAACGACGAGAAAGTTTTACATTTTACCACTAATTGAACGTTACAATTACTAAGTTACCGTAACACTTTTCGTTTAAAACCCTCAGGAAATATGAAGCAAATCAATAACAGTTCGTCCAGATATTTTTAAAATATAATTACATATATCAATAAAAATGTTTGAAACTTCACGAAGGTTAAGAGCCCCAAGTATGAGGTACCTTTTGTTTCTCTCTCTTACAACTGTCACGATTAATGGGGGAAAAATAAGATGAAAATAAAATTCAGGATTCTGGGATTAGAATCATTTCTATTAAAAAGTTCAAAACAAAAATTTTAGCTATAAATTTTAAATTTGAAAAACATCCGGAACAATTTTGCTTGCGTGGGAGGCCCTCTATTGAAAAGTCCCATAAAAATAGCATAAGAAAACAAGTGTTTGAATTTCATAAATGAACTATATGAACTTTTAATTAATAATATTCTTTTCTGAGTTACCAGCGAGTCTATATAAGCCTATTTTAGGCATTTTAGACACGGACACTTTTGAAATGAATGAATTTTGTGAAGTTATCTAAGAATCGTAAACAATGTAGGGAGGAGGGGGCAGGGGGGGACTGGGGCAAAATGAGACACAAAATAAGTTTTAAATAGCAGTACAAAAGCGTACAAAGTATAAATGTGCTTAATTATATGTTAGACACACGTTGCAGTCCTTCTATGAAAAAAAAAACATATTAGGGCTGGCAATATGTTTAAAAAATATATATATTAATTTGAATTTTGTCATTTTGAATTCACGAGTGTGTGTGTATATATAGGCGTGTCTGTTTGTGTGTGTGTGGGGGGGGTGTTTGTGTGTAGGGGGTGTATGTGTATGTATGTAGGCGTGTGTGTTTGTGTGTAGGGGGAATGTGTATGTGTGTGTAGGCATATGTGTTTGTGTCTGTGTGCAGGCATGAGTGTGTGGATAGTTGTGTGTAGGTGTCTGTATGTATGTGTTTGTGTATGTGTGTAGCTGTATGTATATGTGTATGTGTGTAGCTGTATGTATATGTGTATGTGTTTGTTTGTACGTGCGTGTATGTATGCATCTAAGTGCAGGATATTGACGCAACCTGGAGATGGCTTTCGCTAGAGGAGCAGCATCGTGAGGAGCCGGTCGACGGTGATGCTGCAGAGGGTGCTGGTGGGAAAATAAAATGATAGCATATCAAATAAAAGCTATAAGCAATCGTGATTGCTCAAAAAAAGGGTTTTAAGGGATCCCCCTTGCCATAACATGTATATAAACTTGGTTTCTTTTTCAGTTAAAATATGGCTACTCACCCTGTGATTGCCATTATTTTCTTCGTATTTTGCACTTTCTAGCAACCTAGTATCACGAACCCTTCTGACAGGAGCTTACAGACCGCGGGGTTCACGGACCCCACTTTGAAAACCTCTGTCCTCTTAAATGCTACACCTTTTGCCGATATTATGAATTTTTGAAAATGAAATTATGCCAAAGTTCTCTCATATACTGGCCCGGCTACCGCATATCTACTATCCAAACTCTGATTTCTTTCACTGCGTTTATCTGTAGTTTTAAAACGTAAAAAATTATTAAAATAAGTACTTAAAATATTTTATGAATTTCTGCCTTAGTCCTGGTTAAAGGGCGGTAACTTTCTGAAAATATCAAAATAAGCTTCAGAATAAACAATTTTCTTCCAATAATATTTATCACGTGGCAATAATTAAAGGCACAAAGCTCATTAATGAGGACTTGACTCTTGAAAGAAACAAAATTTAACAAGTAAAACGAAGAAATTGTACAACCATACTCATTTCTACCCTAAATACAGTATCTATGAGTATAGTTATCATCAGGTGTATTTTCGAAAGAGTTGTTTTTATTCATGTTGTATTTACTAACTAGTGGTACCCGCACTGTTTTGCCCGTAATAGAAAAAGTAAAAAATCTTTTGGTTCGCCTGTATATTTACAAATAATGTATGGTGAATTTTCTCGCCAATTGGCTTGTACCCATGTTACGGTTCCACGTCATGATAGTTTCGTATCTCGCCAATTGGCTTATGCCTATGTTACGGTTCCATGTTATGATAATTTCGTAATTTACTCGTCCATCTTATGATAGTTTTGTTTTTAAAATTGAAATAGACAAAGAACTACATCGAATTTTCGAAAAATCGCTTCGAGTTGCACACCCCCATGTTACAAACTAACTTTGTGCCAAAGTTCATGAAAATCGGCCGAACGGTCTATGCGCGTCACAAAGATAGAGACATCCAGACATCTTCCGGACATCCATACAGAGATACTTTCAACTTTATTATTAGTAAAGATAAATATTTACAATAAAGAACTCTGATGAATGGAAGGTATAATAACACTTCCTTCAGAAACGTATTTTTCACAATGGATTTTTTCCCAATTTAGCTCATTTCTGTTAATTATATGTTGGTGACATTTAGCAATTTTCTCGTAAGTTTTCAAAATTTAAAGTGGGTTTTTATTTATGAGATCCCAACGAAAATTTATGTACAACGCTCCGCGTTTTAAGCACTCAACGTGACGTTGATGTTTTTTAAGAGGATGAAAATTTGGGTTTGACATTTATGACGAAATAAAATACTTTACAATAAATTATTGCGTTTCCCGTGAGTATTTTTCATCGCATGATATCTTCAAATTTTCGTATATTGAAAAAAAAAGATGCATTTAATTAGTATATTATTTATGAGCCTATTAAGAAAAAACCTATTTGCGTAATTTTCATTTTAAGGTAAAGAGAGCCCGGAGATGAAACCTTTAGTTGTTTAATGGGACTCCACATGAGTTAATGTAATGTTAAAAAATGTCTTAAAACGTGTTTCAGAAAGATATTATCTTTTAATAAGAAACTAACAACTTTCTAAAAATTCTATTCCGTTCAGGAATGTAAGTTAATATAAATATTTTATTAGATTATTTTTCAGCAGGTATAGCTGATGTTTTTTTTTTTTTTTTTTTTTTTTTTTTGCAGGTGGCTCCAATATAAATCTTTATTAGTAAGTTTCTCTTCTCGCTCATGCATTACTCGAGCTATTTCATTACGGGTAATCAACAAAGATTCCATATTAAAAAAAAAAAAAAAAAAAAAAAAAAAAAAAAAAAAAAAAAACATGAAAAAACAGTTTGTTTTTCAAACATAGTTTATTAATAGTTAACGAGAAAAAAATTACATTTCTGTTTCATTACTGCTAGATGTATGTTTCGCTTTTTTCTCACTTGTTTCATTTTTGATCAGTGATATTTTCGGTGGAACATATTTAATCGCAATGAAACAGTTTGGATGTGATTGCTCCAACTGGAAATGACAGTGAAATGACATATAACCTTTTCATTGCAATTAATATCCAGTTCTGCATCTGTAATTACGTAAGCGAATTTTAGTGCGTGAACTAGAGACCGCATTAAAAAGCGTGCAAGCATTTTCTTAAGCATTCAGTTTTTTTTCGTATGTGGAAACATATTTCTATATGGAGATAGAGGTCACATAAAAAACCTCACAAATATATTTTGTTTAGTGAAATTTCCATACGTAGCTGTAAAAGACATTAATTCCAACTCATTAAGAGAAGTAATAAATGCGAAAGAGTAATTTTCATTATAGCATTGTTTCGAAATTTATCATGATTCAAAACTTATAACATATTAAAAAAGAAAAATTAGTGGACAAAGATTTTTTTCTCCGAAATTTTAATACGGTGTTATGAAAGGTTATACCATTCCTTCAGCTCTGTTTTTCAATTTCAATCATAATTTTTGTGATTTTAGGGATTTCAAGTCAGTGAAACGACGGGAACTAGGATTGATTAAAGGTAACAGACTTGCTGCCCTCGGCTTAAAATTTCGATAAGCAGTTGCACCTCTGTATCACTGCAGAAGGTGGCCTGTTTGAAACCAATTTAATATATTGATTGCTAAAGGTCAACTCATATTATTATTAAATGAATCAATTAACCAATGTTTTGAAGCACAAAAATTGCAAATTACTGCAGACACGTGTTTCGGTGTTATAAGGAACACCTTTTTCAATGCAAAGAAGAGTGAGCTTCTGGAAGAAAAGTCATCCGAGGAAAGGAACGCGGGGGAACAGGAGACAGTATAAATACCAAAAATATGGAATTTTACAAAACAAAAAAGACAAAATGACACCTAGAGCCGAAATTTATTGTCTAGTTCCACCAGGAAAAAACCGTTAAGTAATAAATGTCCAAGAAATCCCATAAGCAATAAAAATAGTCCAAAAAATAACACCACTCAGAATAAATTAGCAATAAATTTACCGATGGGAAACATTTATGTACGGAAGCAATGTAACAAATGGAGAAATGCAGAAAAATAAACAGAGTGAAGGATAAACAAATTGGAATCAGTTGATTACAAAACGAAATAAGAAAGCGAAAAATGAAGAAATAAAAGGAACAAATGTACAGACGTTTGCATAAAAATAACAGAAAAAATAAACCAATTTTTAAAATGGATTCCACACAGAAGAAAAATATGGAATTACAGTAAGGTCGTTAACCAAATTAAACCAGTTCCTTAGGATGAGGAAAGATTCCCAAAAATCAAGATCCAACGAATTGGGGCATTTTTGGATAATTTTAAAAGAGTTAAAATCAAAAGAGTGATTCGAATCCCAACAGTGTTGAGTAATACCGAATTTATTTAGCTGTTATTTTTCCACATAGCTTTGATGTTCTTTTAGGTGAAATTTCAAAGAACGACGGGTTTGTCTGATGTATCCGAGTCCGCAATTGCAAACAATTTCACAAATCCCACAACAATTAAGAGAGTGAATAGAATCTTTAAGAGAAGAGAGAACGAAAGTCTATTAATAGGAGAAAACACCACATGGAACTAAAATCGATTCAGGAATTTTGCAACCTGAAAACTAATACTAGGGAAGAAAGGCAGAACAACCGAGTTCTTAGTGTTAAAAGTTCGATTAAAAACAATATTTTGAGATTTTTTGCATAGTTTTTTATAAATGGAATTAACCAAGATGAACGGATAGTCTCTATCAACAGCCACAGCTCTTAAATAGTTAAGTTCCGCGTTAAGAAGATTAGGTGAAGAACAAATATTCTTTGCACGATAAATAAACGCGTTGAAAGCTGAATATTTTTGATTTGGAGGGTGAGACGATAACCTATGCGGGGGGGGGGGGGGGGGGGTAAGGAAACAGCAAAAGGTTTGCGATAAACCGTAGTTTCAAAACCAGACTCAGTTCGAGAACCGAGAACATCCAGAAATGGAAGGCAATTGTTATGTTTTTTTTTTTTTCACAAGAGAATTGAATACGAGGATCAATGGAATTTAAAATAGATAAAGCCTCATCAATGCTAAGTTGATCGTGGTTCATAAGAACAAAACAGTCATCAACATAGCGAACATAGAATTGAAACTGTAGTTTCTGAAACAACTTGACCTCAAAGTAATGCAAGTAAATATCACTAACGATGGAACTAAGTGGGTTTTCAGTAGCCAGACCATCTGACATAGTATAAAATTTACCACTAAAAAGCAAAGGAACATTGCTTTAGACAACTATGAGTAAGGAAAATGAAATCCTTAATTTCCTTAGAGGTAAAATGAAATTCAGAAAGTCTACTCTGAAGGCATAACAATGAACCCTCGACCAGAACATTCGTGTGTTTTGTTAAAATATTTATTTTTATTAAAGTTACATGGAAAATTGCTTGTCCGGGTTTTTTGCAGCACCCTGTAGATGCTAAATCTTATTGTAGCTGTGTTTTCCTGTTGTGATCTTAATTCTCGCTAAACTTAATTATACATTTTGTCAAAATTCATTTTATTTTATGTTACTCTGTACTGGCGGGCTAAGCAGAAAAGTCGTATCTGCAATTTGCATCAAAATTGAGTTACAGTCACAGACGGTTTTCGTCAAATATTTCACCTAAATACAATGTTTTATGCTCATATTCCAATAGGAAATATTTTTTAAAAAAATCTAAGAAAAAAATCCATCTGAATCATATACGTGGAGCCACATAACTTTAAATGGCAATTTTTCATTTTGAACTGCAGATACGACTTTTGCGCTTAGCACGGAAGTATAATGTTTTGCTTTTTATCTAGAATAGAAAAAGCTTCTACATAATGAAAAATCAATGCACCTAGCTTTTCATATAAAAAGCAACTTCCCATGCGTGAAATAAACTAATAAAAACTTTTTTATGACACTTCTAGTCTTACATGGGTAATAAGATGTATGTGTAGAAATGGTGACATGGAAGAATCAAAAGCTAAGTTCAGCACTTTTCAAATATAATAGAGGATTTTATTAAGACGCTTTTGGAAGTTTTGTTCTATCTTGCACAATGAGATTGGGAGTAAGATAAGGTGAAATTTCACATTTGAAGAATAGAATATATTTTATATATTTCTTAAAATTGTTCTCTTATAACATTGAGAAAAATGACATTTTATTATCATCGTATAAAATGCTGCATCTAAAGAACCCTTTTATACGTGTCTGCTTTAGCGACCCATGCCAAGCCTATAAGAACGTCGCAAAAACTCTCTTTTATAAGATCTTACTAGGCCGTCGTTAAATTTCGTGGGTAAAGAAATGGCAAGATATGTAATACATAAAAACTAACTACTTTTATTCCTTTTCACTTTCTTCTCTGCGTAATATATAGAAAAAAGTATTAGATTCGTAACACATTTCGAATTTTGACGGATTTGAATGTTTTGGGGTGTGCTGGGTCCATTTGGCCCGTTTTTGGGAAATGGTTATCTGTTTGCGTGTGTGTTACCGGTTTTTGTGGCAGCTCTAGAGCAAAAAACAATAAATGAAATTGAAAGATATTTGGTGCATATATGTGCCTCATGTGAATTGGTGCCCATTAAATTTGGCGCAAATTCCTTCTAGGAGTTGGAGAAATCAAACGTTTTCTCCGTTATACGTGCTTGCTATATCTCAGGAAGTAATGGACGGAACCAAACAAAATTTGGTCCATATGTTAACCTTAATGGGTGCAGTTGCGGATTCAATATTAGTGGCAATAGTTCAAAAAGGAGGTGCGCAATGAACGTTTCTTCTCGTTTAAGGGGTTACATTACCTCAAAAATGGCAAAGCGAGCAAAATTATTTTTATTGCTTGTCTCAAAACTAAAAATTAAAAATTAATTAAAAACAGGGAAAAAGTTTCATCTATTTTGTTCAACTAATAAAAAAGCAATGAATGGTTCAGGTCATGCTCGTCATCTGTTCTTAAACAAAAGAAAAAGTATAATTTTTTTTTTTTTCTTGATGATCATTTTTTGTGTGTGTGTGTGTTTTTCTGTTATTTGAATCTCTAAGCATTTTTTTCAATTAAAGATGCAGCTTTAAAGCAATGTTTTTTGCAGTCAAGATAATGTATTTAACAAAACTGTGCATTGTATAGGCATTTTATAAATTAGTAAAATGTTTAGAGCACGTTATACATTTAAAGACGAAATTTGTTAAGAAATTTTTACGCTTTTTTACGTAATTAATCACAGAAAATTTTCTAATAAATATGTAATCAATGATTTCACAGGTTTTTAGAGATGATTGTTGTGATTGCTTAGCAAATAAATATTTTTGAAATAAGTGAACAAACAAAAAAAGCCCTAGGAATTTTAAAAAATTTAAATTTTACTGATTTTTTTTAAAAACAAAGGGCTATATTTTCAATTTTTGAAAATAAATTATTTACTGCTGAAAAAGTATGCAAAAAAAGTTTCCATGAATTACATAATTTATTTAAACTAAAAAAAAATAGATAAACACCTTTGTGCTTAAAAAGTAAAATAAGAAATAACAACGCCAAAAAGCACAAATTGCAGATGACTGCAGACAAGTGTTTCGGCGTTACGAGGAACGCCTTTTTCAATGCAAAAGAAATGAGCTTATGGATGGTGACCACGTTCTTAAATTAACCGTTTCAGTCGGAATTATGAAATATTGGACCAAAAATGTTGATATTTGGTACACAGCGTAACATGGTAAAGGGTATCTTATAGACAAAATTTTGAGTTTGTAGGAGAAAAATTAAAAGAGTTATGGCACGTCCAATATTCCGAACTTATATTTTTGAAATCAATATTTCATATACAAAAACGATAAAATACCTAACAAACTTCATTATAAAATGTTCTACAAATAATTATAAAACATAATATAATGTTTGAAACGATTAATTAAAGATTATATATTTTAAAAAAAATCAGGAAAAAATCCTCGCTTTTCAGATGAAAATCCATCGTTGGAAAAATGAGCCACTCTCTACCTCCCAATCCTTATATGGCAGTGTTGTCAAACCCGAAACGAAAAATTATTTCACAGATTAAAATAAGTAGAATGTAAAGAATCAACTACAAAAAAAAAAAAAAAAAATCAACTAATTAAATAAATTATTAAATGATTAGCAGATGTTTAAAGTGTATGTCCGGTATACCGGACACCAGGTCTGAAGGGGTTAAGAAAAAAAAGATAGAGGGTATTTTTTGTTGAATAAGGGCAAAATAAGTTTTTTAATAGTAAAAAACTCTTATGAAATCATTCTCCTTCTTATGTATGGTTGTTGTGAAGTTTTTATGTATCGTGGTTTTTGACATGCTTTTCATCTGCGTTGTGTCATAACTTCTGCATAGTCAAAATAGAGACCAATGATTAAATGTACTGAGCGTCACAGCATAGCCTCACTTGATTCTTACGGGCGTTGACAATTCATGACTTCTCTGTGCTAAACCGTTGCAACTCTTGAAATTCCAGAAAAATGCGAAACTTCATATGTCGCCCATTTTGACCGCAAGTGTCGCTGAACCCAATTCTGTGTATCCACAAATCAATGACATTTCACCATTTTGACCGAAATAGGCGCTGAACCCAATCCCGTGCATCCACAAATCAATAACATTTCGCCATTTTGACCGAAAGAGGCGCTGAACCCAATCCTGTGTATCCACAAATAAATAACATTTCGCCATTTTGACCGCAAGTGGCGCTGTACCCAATCCTGTGTATCCACTAATCAATGACATTTCGCCATTTTTACCGAAAGAGGCGCTGAACCCAATCCTGTGTATCCACAAATCAATGAACATTTTGATTGCAAGAATGGAAAATAGGGATTGCCTGCAGCGCCTTCTTTGTATCCATGAATTTCAGCGATTGTCACGGCCTATAAGAAACAAGTGGGGCCATGGTTAGAGTTACTCTTACGCCGTCAACATGAAAACATTCCTGATAGCAATACCAATATCATTTTGCTACATAAACTATCCAACAATCAGCCAAGTTTCAATAATAGTGTTTCTTAAATTTAGTTAAGCAAATATAATTTAGTTTTCAACGATAAAGACATCAAATACAAAAGTTTTAAGATTTTTTTGACCAAACTTTCTTTTTCACCCAGATAGTAATTTTTGATCTTCATTTTTCAGTCTATATTTAACTTGTTGGCCAGGGAGCTCATAGAAGCTCAGTTCCTGTATTTTTTTTTATTTTAAGTTAAATTTTACATATTAGACGGAATTTGAACTATTTATGTACGAAAATAAGTTTTGAAAGCTACAAAGTTCTTTTGTAAGTAATCAAGTCCTGTCTGCGAGTAAAACCATTTTGTGCTTCATACTATATTTATGTTAGTCATTTACCAACAGTGTGAAGCAGTACTATTAAATACTGCAACACAGCGTAATACTAGGCATAAAATATTACCTGAAATGCATTGTGTCCTACAACTGAACGTACATTTTAAAGTGCATTACATTTTTGGGCACTTTTATCATAACATTGTTCTAAAATAACTTCACATTGCAATTGTTTCCTGGAAACATCAGCGAAGCTTTTAAAAGATATATCTATATTTCTCCCTTTTGCCCGATGTTTATTTCATTTCTGATAGAACACTTTTTCGGACACTGTAGTAAAAGCAATGTGTAAGCTTACCAGTATTAATAGGTGTAACGTTACACGAATTCTGAAGTGTGTAGCATTATTGTTTTGAAAACTGAAATTGTTGGAGAAAACGTACACTATGGTTTCAATAGAATTCAAAGCGCATGCGTGAAGATCAGAATCGGCGCAGAGCAGGTAAACTCTTATAGCGGAACGTAAATCGACCTCGGTAACCGAGCGGTAAAAGCTCTTGCTTTACTAGTCTGTGGCGTTCTGCATTCGGACCCCACATAGATCTTTTCCTCTTTAAATGCAATAAAAATGTCTTTTTTGTATATCAAAATTAATAAATATTGTATGTTAAAATAATTGGTGTATATTGGTTGTTAAAAATCATGAATCTGATAAATTGTTCAAGAAAGTCAGATGAAAGCTTAAGTTTTGGTAATGTGTAACGTTTCAAGCAATTTCTCTGTAAGCATACAGAAAATTCTGGTGTGACCTTACGCGGAAATGAGTGAGACGAAGACGTTACGCTATAGTTATGTTACCATGGTGTAATCCTCCACAAGCGATGTGTAACTTTACACCAGTTATATCAGTTGAGTTACTCCAGTCATCGATTTTATGGAGTATAAGGTTACACAAAAATGTTTACAGTGAATATCTAATGCATGTTCCTTTTGCAAAATGCTTGTCATTTCAGAATTTTCCAATTTGTATATATTCAATGCATTTTACTGTAATTATTTTTTCAAAGTGTACATGTTCAACGCATTTTACTGAAACTGTTTTTCCTTAGGGTATATATTCAATGTATTTTACTGTAATTTTTTCCTCTAAAGGATATATATTCAATGCATTTCATCGAAAAAAAAGTCAAAATACATACAAAATGCACAATTACACATATTTCAAAATCCAAGGAGGTCAAATAACTCCCCTACTGATCGTTCAAATGATAGACCTGCTTAATACGGCATTCTAGTTTTGAATAGGCTAATTCAGCATTTTTACGATGACAAAATCAAGTCAATTTTAACGAGTTCCGCATTTACGTATTTGGATCTGGAACAGAATTGGTTCCATTGAAACATTTATTTTAATGTATGTTTTATCGCGCGTCAGATTATGAAAAATACTGTTTTAGACACGACAATTAGAGTTAATATAGTTCTATATGGACTTTTTCTTTGTTAAATATTTTTTTTCACGTTCTCGCCGCCAAACCTTGTACATATATTGCGTGATTTCATAGTGCACAGGGCTGCCCTAATGTAAATTCTTGGAAGGGTGGAAAAACTCAATTTGCGGATGGAACTCCAAATTTTGATAAAATAGGGGTATGCAAATCTAAATACACTCAATGGAAAGAAACGAGCATTAAAAAAAATTCTACATTGCAAAAATGTCAGAAAAATTCCCGAATTGTCAGGCAAAACTTGTCGAAAAAGTAATTTTTTGGAAGGTCACAGTGGCATCCAGTGACCTCCCATCGGGATACCTCTGATAGTACATGAAAAAAGTTAGCCCAAAAATAAATAAATATGGTCTAAAACTACTTCAATAAACCATAGAATTTCATAAATATTTTATGATATTTTTTCTAAACTATTTTGAAAACACATTGATTTGTAGAAAACATGTTAAAGATGAAAATAGTTGGTGTACCACAAATCGACTCGAAGCAGAAGATAAGAGAAATAATGAAAAAAAAATAAAAAAAAAATCCTGTAATGCATTGATCCAGTAAATAAGACGGATGAGGAAACTCGATGACTATGAGTAATGATAGGTGACATTAGACCAGGAAAGGTAATAAATTCCGTCCCTCCGCTAAGGTGTTGACGCAAGCATATGATCGTTTAGATCGTCATTAATTTATTGCTTTTTCAAATATTTTCTGTAACTGAGATTTGCTGAGGGAGAATTTAATGTAATATATTTTGAAGCACATATCGCACAACTCTTTGATGAAATAAATCAGGGCATAAATACATTTCAGGAGAGAAAGTATGTTTGACGGTTTTTTTGCAATAAATCTCTTAATAAATAAACAAGTGCAAAATTGTAGAATAAAAGTTTACAAGTGCTGGCACTTTTTTAGAAGCATTGCTTACAAGTGTATGCCCTCAAAAGCAATGCCCACAAATGTTTTCATGCAGCTGTGATTATTTTATTTGCAACATCTTTTAACAAGACGTGGAAAGTTTACCAATTGCATACGTCATGCTTGTTCATCTTTCAAATGACTGGGGGTCCAGCGCATAAAAATCAACCAAACAGTATCTAAAACTTCACCTGAGCGAACGATTTTTTAACTTGGGAGAAAAGTACAAATTTGTTCAATCAGTAAGGGACATACACTGGTGGACAAAATTAAGAGATGGAAGGCATTTTCACACATTTCTAGGAAAATATTACATAAAACCGGGACAGTTGGTTGCTATATAATGACACTATGGCACTGGTGTCACTGAGATGATTTTACGTATTCTTGTGCGCATTGCTGAGGCAGCAGGAGGTGTAAAAGTCTGTAGTCAGCTGCTCAGCTAATTGCATTGTACAACACAATAGCGATTTGTACTGTGTTTCTTGAATAATTTTGTTGTTTTTTGTTGATTTTTAGGTGAAATGAGTGAAAATCATCGTTTAGAGGAAGGTAAGAGGTGGATAATTGTGGATAGACTTGAGACAGGACAGTGTTAAGCTCAGGTTGCTGGGAAATCGGGTGTAACTCCAAGCGGTGTTTGGAATTTTTGAAGTCAGTCTAAAAACAGTGGGGTAATGTCCATAAGACCCGGACAAGGTCGTCCGGGAGCAACAACGCCCAATAAAGACCAGTATTTGTTACTTACAGCCCAGCGCCAGAGGACGTCTACAGCGGCACAGCAGTCTAGGGACCTCACTGTTGCCACAGGAACATTGGTTTCAAGGAAGACGGTTGCTAGGAGGCTCGGTGAAAGAGGGTTGCATGCCAAGAAGCCCGCCATTTGCATCCCATTCACTCACTCCTACAAAAGAGAGTGTGTACAATTGTGCAGACATCACTAGTGCTGGACACAGCTCCGATAGGGTAATGTTCTTTACAAAGATGAGTCCAGATTCAGTCTACAACCTGATTCTCGGCGAATATTCATATGGAGGGAACCTAAGACTCGATATTATCCTAGTAACATCAGCTAAAGGGACCATTATGCTGGTGGAGGAGTGATGGTTTGGACAGAGATCACGCAAGATACCCACACATCACTCCATGTGTTTGTTACAGGTTCCGTGAATACCCAGAGGTACAGGACGTGGATCCTAGAACCCTATATGAGGCATTTCAGGGATGCTGTTAACCCTGAATTCGTTTTTATGGACGCACAACGCCCGACCGCATAGGGCTGCTCTGGTTGAGGAGTATCTGGAAAGCGAAGATATTCAACGAATGGATTGGCCAGCCAAATATCCTGACCTTAACCCTATTGAACATGCCTGGGATGCTCTTGGGAGGGCTATTGCGATACGCCAGCCCCATCTAGAACCATTCCGGAGTTAAAAAACTGCTCTGGTGGATGAGTGGGACGGTGTTTCCCAAGCACTCCTTAACTCTCTTTCTAACAGCATACATACTCGTTGTACATGCTGTCTATCTGCCAGAGGTGACCACACAACATACTAGAGGCGGCCACATACCATACAAGCCTCACTTTCATTGCCATCTTTGATCATGAAGCTCTGTCCATATTGGACTGTTGGCAATAATTCTTGTCAATAACTGGCAATTTTATGTTTGCTTTGCACACATTATTGGCATACTATAAGCTATATCCATACCAAATTTCATTAATTTTTATCGAGTATTTCTCGAGATATTTGGGAAAATGCCTTCCATCTCTTAATTTTGTCCACCAGTGTATTTGAATACTGGCGGCAGACAGGCTGGTCAAACGAAAATCGACTTGGAGAAATTTGACAATAAAGATCTGTCAACTTGTTTCCTCACGGCTTGACTGCTAAACAAAATTGATCTTATTCCTAAAGTTGAAAATAACATTTGCGCAAATGCGATGGTCATCGAGCCATGTGACAAAAGAACAAAGAGAACGCATTAGATGGAATTGAAAAGTTTCCAAGCGATTGAAACTTCACCATTTTAAGGAAAAGGGATTGCCTAAAAGGCCTGTGAAGCGACATTACCAAAAAATAACTCATTAAATATTGAGCATTTCTTTCGAAGTCACCCCCGTATATAAATAAAATGCAATGTTTCCGTAATTTTTTGGACGCCTTTTATTCCGTTACTAGTGGTACCCGCACGGCTTTGCCCGTAATAGTAAAATTAAAAGGTCTTTTGGTTCGCCTGTATGTTTACAAATAATGTATGGTGAATTTTCTCGCCAATTGGCTTGTACCCATGTTACGGTTCCACGTTATGATAATTTCGTATCTCGCCAATTGGCTTGTGCCCATGTTACGGATCCATGTTATGATAATTTCGTAATTTACTCGTCCGTCTTATGACATTTTTGTTCTTAAAATTGGAATAACCACATCGAATTTTCAAAAATTCGCTTCGAGGTGCCCACCCCATGCTACAAACTAACTTTGTGCCAAATTTCATGAAAAGCGGCCGAATGGTATAGGCTCTATGCGCGTCACATAGATCCAAACATCCAAACAGAGAGATTTTCAGGTTTGTTATTTAAAAAGAAAAGAAAAGAAGAAAGATAAAGACATACAGAAAAGAAAGATAGATTTCAGAACAAATTCTTTCCCATTTTATTAAATTTCTGTGAAAAATGGGCTTAAAATTGGAATAGAAAAAGAACAAAATCGAATTTTCGAAAAATTGCTTCGAGGTGCACACCCCCATGCTGCAAACTAACTTTGTGCCAAATTTCATGAAATCGGCCGAACGGTGTAGGCGCTATGCGCGTCACAGAGATCCAGACATCCTACAGACATCCAGACATCCTCCGGACAGAGAGACTTTCAGCTTTATTATTAGTAAAGATATATCGTTAGATCAAGGCTTATGGTACATTAAATTACCAGTTCTTGCGAAGAAAATGCTTCAGAATTCCACTAGCTTTCGAAATCTTATCTTCTTCTTTCTTCCATTTTCTTACGAGAGTACTTCCAAATAAGTATAAAGATGTTAAAATGCAGTTTCACTAGTACCTTCTCATCAGTAGTAATTTAATTTTGAACTGAACACGACTCGTTGATACGAAAAATGCGATTTTAATGTTCTTCCGATTCAATAAGCAATTAATAACGACATTATGACGTCTCACTTGCAAACTTCGAACCATTTCGATTTGAAAGCGAAAAGACATAAGTCTCAGAAGAAATCATCTCCCTGACTTTCAGTTAATAAAATTTTGCTTTTTCCTTCTGTTATAAGTAAATTACAATTTTCTTGCGAACTAAAACGCTGTAATTAAATTTTTGATTAAAAAATATGTAAGGATAGAATATTTAATTAATAAACTTTATAAACTTAATGTTAGAAAAAATGACTGATAAGTTTTTCTCTCATACACCCTTGCGCAAATTAATGGAATCAAGTCGGGAATTTTTAACTGTCGAATTTTTTAGGTTGTTCAATCTTTGTTTCTAGCAGCTGGTTAGCCTACCATTTAGGCACTATAACCTCATGTTTTTTTTGTCATAAATATTGTGTTTAGTTTAAGTGTTATAAATTTCTACATACGTTTGCTGTTTTTTCTCAATCCGGTCAATTTTTATCTTTTGGTTAGCCTTGGATAGTTTTCCACGGAAGAGGCAGGCCATTGTGATATTGAGTGAAAATCTGATTGCACACCAAAAGAAAAAAAATATTTGTGCTTTGCTAAAAACATGGTCTAGAGGGCAAGAATTCAAAGAAAAGTGCAAAACTCCACATGATTCTATGACCAGTAGAGTGAAAATAGAGCTGGACAAAAGTGGGAGGGGCATACTAAGTGGTGATTTTGATTTTATAATTAAATAATGTAAATATATGTGATTTTGTAAAAAAAAAATGACTTGATTCCATTAATTTTTACAAAGGTGTATTCTTTATTGCCATTTAATTCATGAAAATTCGATGAGTACAGTCAAGTGTCCATAGGGGAGAGTGGGACACACTGAAGCAGTTTTCTTTTGATTTATTGTAATTTCTTTAATTCTAGTTTAAAATAAATTTTAATTGCAGGGCATAATTGCAAAACTTTTTAGCTATCCCTGCGTGCTTTGTTTCATAATTTATCCTCACTCATTTCAATTTGAAAAAATAAAATTTCGAAAGGCTGCCCTATGTGGGGGCACAGTCACAGTTTGGGGTGCAGTCACCGTTTAACCGCGGTAGAGCAGTTGCTCTATACGAATGCACTCTTTGATTCAAGTCAAGTCATCAGTTGCCGCCTGCCTTGTCCAGTGGTCAAAGAAGTCTGACTGCGACAGGGAGGTCCGGGTTCAAATCCCGGCTCGGGTATGGATGTATTCTCTCTCTCTTGTTCTTTCATTGTGTGAATGTGTTGCTATGCTGTGAATGGTTTCCTACCCTATAAACGGGTCCTTACTTAATGTGTGTACTGTAGAAGTTGGACTTTTTTTCTTTTACCCTCCTGTTTGTGAAAATTGCAACACCACGAAGGACGTACGCGAGTGAGCTGAAAATTGCAGGAAATGTAAAGTAGGGCATGATATGCAAATGATTTGAATTGCAGACAGGTAGCGCATGCGTATGCTGAGCAGCGTCCTCTGAACGACGGATCGAACGAAATATAAATAGACGACTGTAGCGAGGTGTGTATGATTATCGGTGGTAATGTGTTAGAGTAAACATTAACTGAATCTTCACAATGCCTCTTCGACGAAAGAAAGCGAAATTTGAGCAAATTTCGGAGTTTGAACATGGCAGAATCGTCGGCCTTCGTGAAGCTGGATTGTCTTATCGTGCAGTAGCCGCTCGTGTGCAGCGTAACAGCAGCACAATCATGCGTGTTTGGAAGCAGTGGACGGACGAGGGTCGTACAGCTCAGAAATCCGGGAGTGGATCCGGAAATGTGCCGTCAGCTTGCGATGACAGACACCTGGTGCACATGGCGCTGACGGACCACACAGCTTCTTCTAGACAATTGGCAGCACAGCGGTCAACAGCTACAGGTGTTTCATTGTGTTCTTCATCAATTCGGAGATGTCTGCTGCAGCGTTGGCTGCGCGCAAGGATTCCTTTATACAGGATTCCTCTCACGCAAAAACATCGCTGCCTGCGGCTACAATGGGCCAGTGTGCATAGGAGCTGGCGTGATTATTGGCTGCAGGTCGTCGTTTCTGACGAATCCCGCTTCAAAATGTGGCACGACGAATTCGTGTCAGGCGCTATGCCAGTGAACGGCACATTCCGGTGTGCATTATCGAACGCCACAGTGGACGAACACCCGGAGTTATGGTCTGGGGTGCCATAGCATATCATGGACGATCACAATTGCTCAGATTCGTCCTTGGCCTGCACATTCCCCGGATATGTCACCGATTGAACATGTGTGGGATTTCGTTGGGCGGCGTCTCGCTCGTGATCCTCGTCCTGTTGCTTCGACAGACGAACTTTGATTGCGCATACAAACAATATGGAATACTCTTCCGCAAGCAGTTATTCAAACTTTGTTTCACTCCACGCAGAGTCGTGTAACAGCTCTTATTGCGGCGCGTGGTGGCCACACAAAATATTAATTTCTACCGCTTTTTATTGTTTGTTTGGTTTAAAAATGTAATCACTTATTTGTACTATTACCACTTAACTGTGTATTAAACTTCATTCAACTATGATGCTTCCTTCATGGTGGTGCAATTTTCACAAACAGGAGTGTATTTCCAATGCAGCAGGCGGAACAAACATTATCCTTATGCCATACGGAGACAAAAACAAGGGGGGCAGTTTTAAGCAAACAACGAAAGAAAAGAAACAGTGAACACAAAACAAAACAGGCAAACACAAGAACAAAATAAAAATCAAGAGTTCAAATTGTTCAACAAGTCCCTGGCCTCCCAGTAACGGGAGGAAATACAGGTCTGTGATAGGACAGAACAGACGGGGAGGTGATCGGCATCCATCGATGCACCACTGCGGCAGAGGGGGCAGACATGGCTTTCCACAATCCGAACTTTGCTAAGATGGGCATATAAGCAATCGTGCCTGGTCGCGAGACGAAAGGCTGCAACAGCATTGCCTCTTGGACAATCAGGGATGTTCAAAAGGTTGTCTCTCCACGGTTTCACCTTCATACGATATTTTAATGATGACTCATGAGTCACCTTAAGTGCTTGCTTTATCATAGACAAAGAGGACTTATAGCTAGCAAGGTTATTTGGGGCTTGATAGACAGAACAGCTCTTTTTGGCCCACGCATCAGCTTTTTCGTTGCCAGGTATACCGCAATGCGAGGGGATCCATCGTAATACAATCATCTTATGCTTTTCGCGCAACCCTCTCATTAAGGATCTACTCTGCATCACGGACAGTTTCTTGAGTGTAGTTGGCAATGGCGAGAATTGCAGCTTGTGAATCCAAGAAAATTATAGCCTGTTCAGCAGCAGAGGGGCGAGCATCCAAATGAGCCAGAGCTACTCTAATTGCCTCAACCTGGCCATCGAATGCTGACTTGGCCATTCCCAGTGAAATATAATGAGCAAAATGTTCACAATGAATACCAGCTCCGGCTACACCATCCATCTCAAGCTTTGATCCATCAGTAAATAATGTGTACAGCCATGCTTCAGGAGGAGCCGGACTTCACAACAAATTACGGTGCAGTTAGAAAAGTGAAGCAACGCACGCCAAATTGCCAGCCCAACTGGCACACGATAACAACAACAACGAGTCATCAGTTTAAAAGCGTAGTCCATTTTGCTTAAATTCAGCCTTAAAATTAGTTAGTTAAATTTTATTAACAAAATTAACTTTATAATTACCATTATTTTTCATTCGCAACTCCAATAATCCATAGGGGGCGCTGCAGCCACTTTCTAATGACGAATGAAAAGGTAAAACAAAAAAATGCCGTAACTTATAACTTGCTTTGACGCTTAATGAATGTCAGTAATTTTTCATCGTGGTTGCGGGAAGCTTTCTTTGCTATTCCTCTGAAATTACATTACACCACAAACTGTTTGAAGCCTGTAATTTACCCCAAAGGAAACACGTGTTACAGTATGTTTTACTTTTTTTGGCAGTATTGTTAATCACCGCAAGGTAGCGTATTCGAACTCTGGAGTTGCGAGTTGCTTTTGGCAAAAATTAAAAAGCTAATTTCAAGTATTGTTCAGTTTTCTCGCTGTTTGTAATCTATTTTCTTCATTAAGTTAGACGATTTTGTTGTTTTTGTATGCTTAAGTGAGGCGCAGAAAAAACGTGAAGGTGAAGTAACAGTTGTAAATAAATAAATAAATAAATAAATAAATAAATATATATATATATATATATATATATATATATATATATATATATATATATATATATATATATATATATATATATATATATATATATATATATATAAATAAAAGATTCACTTCTGTCCTGCGTCTTTACGACACACAATTCTTGTTTTAAAACAACCTTTCTCCATCAGTTAATCAAATGAAACTCTTATCAAACAAAGACCTTACTTTTGTTCGATGTTGAAAAGTATCTACTCTTCTGGGAAGGACACCAAAAGGCTTTCGAAGTACATCCCTCTCTGTGTTATAGTAGATAAATTAGATTTCCAATCCGCAATTAGAACGAAAGTGAATGCGAGAGCGAGCAATCCAAAATGACTAGGTCATTCGCGTCACGCAAGTTCTATTTCATACATTTATGTGTCATTTGCCGGATCCGGTATTCTTGTAAAGTAGTTTGGCGCATCGACCGCCTAATATTTGCTCTGGGATAACAATTCGTAATGCGGGCCCAAGTTGTGAATGAATTTCGATCACCGATACTATACTATGAAGATAATAAGACATGGTATTCAATTCACCAACGAAATAGCTTTGTTATTTGAGACAGCAAATTTTCTATTCAATTCGAAGAAACGATAGTTCCATATTTAAAACTTGCTATAACTTTAATTTGAAACTGGATTATATGTACGTTAAACGAGCTGATGTGTGCGTCACATGACTTCCTTTTACTCCAATTTAAAGATAGTAATAGTGCCTCAGAGTAATCAAAGAAACACTTTAAATATTTTCACCCCAAGATTGTTGGAAACCGAAGCAAAGAAAACGTTTTATACAGATAAATTTTCGCAATATTGGCAGTTTTAATGTGATTCAATAGTTAACTCTCTAAAATTGGCCAAATTGAAACCAGATTAAAAAAAAAAAAAAAAAAAAAAAACCCGCCGAATTCGTCGCCAAGTTGGCGACAAAACTTGGCAACCAAAAGTTTAGCGATAGTTTGTCAAGTGTTTGCAAATTATAACACCGCTTGAGTTTACATTGAAATTAACAATGATTTTACCTTCAAAAGGTGTGAAAGACCTCCTTTGGAACGGCCAAATGCAACCAAAAGAGAAGGTGCACAACTAGACCGCACTTGTAGTCTATGTACCAAATTTCAACTTTCTAGGACATCGTTCTTGAGTTATGCGAGATACATACACACATACGCACATACGCACATTCATCGTGTATACGGACGTCAATAGAAAACTCGTTGTAATTAACTCGGCGATAGTCAAAATGGATTCTTCAGGTGTCTATACGTTCTTAGGCATGAATCCACGTTTGGTCGGGTTGAAAAAAAAAAAAAAAAAAAAATCGATATTCATTTGGGGGTGAGCAAAATGGAAATTAAGGCCAATTTTTGAGTAACATTTTTTTCGCGAATACATTACTTCCATTTTTGTAAAAGGAAGTAAAAATGTGTAAAAGGACGGCACATTTCGAAACTTAACATCGACGGCAGACGAACATTCGAATAACCACGATTCCTATTCCTATTCAGAGTCACAACTGACTACAACTGTATTTATGTCGAGGACTGCATACTAAGTGCCTTGCCTCCATTATTTTATATACCGATAGATGGCAGCACCATCACCGGATCGAACAGTTAATGAGAATTTAGAACTAGTACAGGAGCTAATAGCTACCTGGTACTAGCTCCCCCAGAGGTATCGTTTCACTTGGAGGACATTGAGACCACGAGCATATTTAACGTCGCCCAGTCCCCTTTAATGACGACGGTGGGTCTTCGACCATCGAGGTTCGAACTCAGGACCCTCCGGCCCCGAATCCGACACTCTACCGCTCGGGCTACCACGGCCCTAGCCACGATTCAATACAGCAATATCTTTTTGTAGGAATCTCAGTGCTGCCAACACGAAGTTAGAAAACTATCTGGTGCTCGTCACACACGGATTCGTTGAAGAGAATGCATGCTTGTGGATAAACTTACCTTTTCCAAATTTTCAAATCTATGCTGCCGAGGAAGGTAAACGGCAGTATCTGCAGAAATGAGTTTTTGAGATATTTGAAGAATTTCGTTTTGTGTGTGTGGATTCAATACTGATAATAGGAAAATTTTGGAATTAGATGTTTTTTTTTCCAAATTTTCGTTAACTTTTTTGGTATCCAACTCAGAAATATTTAGATAGTTAACAGCACTGTTTGAATTTAATATTCAAGTAAAAAGTAATCTTTTGTGATAAAAAATGCAGTTACTGCCCTTTTCTGCCCACGGCAATATGTATTTAATTCTTCAAGGACCATAAGCTTAGCAGTAGAGTATGACGACGCAAGTAACACGCATGTCAAGTTTTAAGCATGTTCGTTTACTAGATTTTGAGTAAATAAATGAAACATATGTGTGTATATGGTCCACATCAGAGTTGCAAAATTACAACATTTTACGAAATTTGGTTAACTTCTATGTTATTCAACTCAGAAATATTTAAATAATGAATGGCACTATTTACATTTAATATTCAAGTAAAAAGTAATGTTTTGTGATAAAAAATGCAGTTGCTGCCCTCTTCTTCCCACGGCAATATGTATTTAATTCTTCAAGGACCATAAGCTAAGCAGTGGAGAATGACGACGTAAATAATATGTGTGTCATGTTTTATGCATATTTTTTTCAGTAGATTTTGAGTAAATGAATAGGACGTATATGTGTGTATATATATTATGGTTCATTAGAGATACAAAATTACAACATTTTACAAAATTTGCTTAACTTTTTTGTTATCCAACTCAGAAATATTCAGATGATTAATGGCACTATTTACATTTAGTATTCAAGTAAAAAGTCATCTTTTGTAAAAAATAGAAAGAAAAAGAAAAATGCAGGACAGTATGAAAGCGCTCTTTTCAATCCTATCATTTCATTTGCGCTGTTCTCAAAAAAAAAAAAAAAAAAAAAAACAGAATCAAGCCCTCCTGCATTCATTTGAACTTTGACGTTTTGTGAACTCAATATATGTCTATTATATCTATAAATCTGTTTTCTTATTTTCCTCTTATAGTTTCGCTCAGTATTAGAAGAAATTCAATGAGATTCAAAAATAGCGGTAAAAAATAGTTGTTCGTTACTACAAAGTCTAAAGCGTCCTCTATCGGCATTTTTTGACTACATGTTAGAAATTAATCTTCAAGAAAATACTGATAAAAAGACTAATTTTAGCGAAAATCGCAAACGAATCGATCAATTTTTCCGTTTTGGAGCAACTAAAACTTTTGCGAGGAAGGGACAAAGCCAAGATTACATAAAAATAAATACAGTGTAACTAGCTTATACCGAGAACCCGGATTTAGCGAGGAAATCAGAAAAACTTGGTACAATGCTGTCTATGCGGGAGCATAACTCGCTTTTAAGGAGCAAACTCCTCTTTAAGCGAGCAACATTTTTGTGATTCCTAAAATTTCTATTGACTTCCGGCTCAGCTTATCCTTTTTACTTCCTTTTACGAAAAAAGGAAGTATTGTATTCGCGAAAAAATTTTCACTCAAAAAACAGCCTTAATTTCCATTTTTCTCACCCCTGAATGAATGTTGAGTTTTTTTTTTCGACCCGACCACACGTGGATGCCTAGAAACGTACAGAACCCTGAAATATCCATTTTGACGACCCCCGAGTTAATTACAACGAATTTTCTCGTGACGTCTGTATGTGCGTATGTGTGTATGTGTGTATGTATCTCGCATAACTCATAAACGGTATGTCCTAGAAAGTTGAAATTTGGTACGTAGATTCCTAGTGGGATCTAGTTGTGCACCTTCTCTTTTGGTTAATTTTGGATGTTCCTAGGGGGGTCTTTTGCTACTTTTTAGGGGGAAATCAGTGTTAATTTCGATGTAAACTTAAGTGGTGTTATAATTTGTCGGACACTTGGCGATATATTGCCAGTCTTTTGGTCGCCAAGTTTTGTCGCCAACTTGTCGACAAATTTGGCAATTTTTTTTAAAAATTTGGTTTTAATTTGGCCACTGTTGGTGATATTTGGAGAGTAAACAATTGAATCACATTAAAATTGCCAATAATGTGGTAGTGACATTAAATTGGAGTAAAAGGAAGTCATGTGATGCACATTTCAGCTCGTTTTGTTAAATTTTCTTTAATATTCCAAAGTCAACCAAAGTTAGTAATAAATCATAAATCCTGAGAACAAGCGATTATAGCATTTTTTTTTTAGATTGTTTTAATTTGTGGAATAAAGAAACATTTACAAATTATGTACAGGGTGTTTCTGAACTCTTGGGCAAAAATTTAAGGCAGGATAGTACACATCCGGACAAACAATATAATGGCAAAAATAAGGGGATAATAAAGGAGATAGGCGCCATTAAAGATTAGAATCCAAAATTTCAAATGATAATGAAAAACGGAAAAATTTTTCGATTCGTTTGCGATTTTCGCTAAAATTATTCTTTTTATCAGTATTTTCTTGAAGATACATTTTGAACATGTAGTTAAAAAATGCCGATAGAGGGCGCTTTAGACTTTGGAGTAATGAACTACTATTTGTTACCGCTATTTTTGAGTCTCATTGAATTTTTTCTAATACTTGGACTTAAAACCAGGGCATAATTTCCCAATGGGCAGAGTAGGCAGTTGCCTAGGGAGGCAAAATTTTCAGGGGCGGCAAATTTTGCTTAAATCACACATTTTTTAAATAACTCTTTTTATTCTTGAAAGTAAAGTATTAGCATTCTTACATTTTTTACAGAGGCAATTTCTTCTTGTAATTTGAAAATGATTACTTTCACACATCTTATGAAAATCCAATTTTTTTTTGAATCATGGTAATTGATCAGCCTAAAATAGTGCTTTAAGTCGAAAAGCGGGTGCCTATTTCAGAAAGTATCGTTGCGTTTATCCAGAAGTCGCAACAAGATTGAAGTTTGGCTAAGATTTTTAGTGCTATACTAATATTCATTCAGTACTGGCTTCTTGAGTGATTGACATTTATTTTCTTTTTTACATTATTAATATTTAATTTTTTTTTAAATGTTAATACTAAGTCTCGGAGGCAAGCGAAAATGAGTGACGAGATAAAATGGTTGACTGATTTTAAATAAAGGAAACATGCTAAATTAAAGACCAAAGAACAAAAAAAGAGTCTTTAAAATATTTTTAAACGCGATATATTTTTTTCAAATGGGCAGTTTTCAAAAGCAGAAACTTTGGACTTATTGCAAAGTAATCCAGATACAATTTACTAATGAAAAACCATCGAACAGTGAGGAGTGGTAAGAACACAAGTGAGTGAACGTAATAACAGAAGATATTGTTCAAATCGTTGATTCGCAGATGAAAAAAAGCAAGATTAAGCTGCTGTTATAAATAAAGGTGACAACTTATAAGATTCAACTATATTGTAGATATTAAATAACAAAGCTAGAGTTTCGATTTCAAAACACAGTTTTGATCAAAAGAACACTAATACGTATCTTTTGAAAAAAAGCAACTGAACTAATTCGAAATGTAATCCGTTTTTTTTTCCTTTTTTCTAAAACCAAAATGTCTTTTTGCGCAAACATGAAAGAAACAACAAAGAAGTTAGTTATTTTTTTCTTAAAATAAAGATGCTGTCTTATGTGAAACATACTAACATCCTTAGCACTTGAGACAAAACTCGATTACTCTTTAACTTCCCATTTTCTATCATTATATTTTCACTTATAGGTCTAACTCATCATTTTTCAGTAATTCATCTACGTTGCCATTGTAAGGAAATGTTTTAAAACTTCAAATAATGAAAGAGAACATGTTTTATGAAACTGCGGGCCATGAAAAAATAATAACTTTGCTCTGTTAATTTATATTTGTAAAATATACAAATTGTAAATATTATTTTAATTGGTCGAAAGTGAATCGTTTGATAAACTGCCCAAGAGCAGTACTTGAGCCATGAGCAATGCATAAAATTAAATAATATAAACAGAAGCACATCGAACTAAAATATTTGGGAGGAGGAAAACTCTAATTTTACCGAATGATAAAATACAAGCTTACACGCATATCATGCAAGCAAGAATGCATCAAATAATATTCTTTTAACATAATCGAAACCAGCTAACAGTCAAATTCAAAATCAAAAATACTTATTATGTAAGAAAGCTATTTTTAAAGCAATATTCAAAACTTAAAATGGCATCAAATAATAATTTTTTAAACATCAGTCAAATATGCAACATCTAATGAGTACATAACATCTAATGAGAAGGAACGTTAGGTATCATTAAAAAAAAACTGTTAAAAAAAGAAAAAAGAATATGTTGCAATATTATGTCCAAATTTTCCGAAACGTCAGCAAAATTTGGCGAATAAGGAATTTTTTGGGAGATCGCTGTGACTTCCCATCGGGGCGGCCCTGAATATGAAACGTCATCATTTTTTCATAACCTTGACAGTTTAAATTTCGGGAGCACTTTTTTGCGGGTTTTTCAGTTTTTTCTTCTTTTACAGGTGGCAGATTTCAAATCTGCCTTGGGGCGGCATGGAGCTAAATTCGGCCCTGACTTAATCTTAAATTTTGAATTGTTGGAAGAGATTAAGTAGCGAAAACTGCTTTCAAAGGTGGAAACACGCTTTGTCGCAAAAAAAAAAAAAAAAAAATGTGTGCATCAAGAATAAATTGAGATGCAACCAACAAACTCGGCAGGAATCTAGTTCGGTAAGAGATGATTTAAATTTCGCCGCCAGTGACGAAAAGTTAAGCGCGCTATACGCATACAAGATACGCAGATAGGTACGATTGAAAGTGTGAAAGCTTGTGTCAAAAGGCATTTCAAACGAAACTGTCGAGTTGTAAGGACGCTATTGTGACTAGGACGACCTTTTAGAGGTATTCGAACAATTGTTGGACTTCAGAGGGACGTACAGTAGGTTTTAGAGAAGCAGGTTGGTTGTACGCGCGTATCTGCTGCTACTTCGGTCGGAGCGTGGTTGTAGCTTCGTGTAGGTAAAAATATATGAATCATTCCATTGCGGTCGGTTAAGGCATTCTAGAAGCAGAAATGAGGTCGAAGATCGCACATCATAAGCGTAGTCACTACCCTACCAAGAAGGTAGCTAACATTAGTTCTATGCCGTTTAACACCTTCAAGAAACTGGTGGTATCAAGAAAAGCAATCCTGAGGAGACTGAAAGACACTGGTATCTCGAACTGGCATCCGTTGCGATGGATTAGACTTTCGTCAATTGGATTTTCTCAGCACATGATTAGCTGAGTTGTGATAGACAAGAGGCATGTCATCTTCAACGATGAATCCCGATTTAATCCCAGTGGTCATAGGTAACCTATTGCACTCCATACCACGCCGAGTTTTGTCTTGTATAGCTGTTAGAAGAGGCTATACATCTAACGATTTTGTAACCTTTACTGCGTCATAACTTCTTAATAAAGCATCTTTTCTTCTGAATTTGTAATCACCTCCGTATCTTGTCATAGGCCACATCCGTTTTAAGTTTCGTAAAGATCGCTCGTTTCCTTCTCGGTTAATGTTTTTTTTTTTTTTTTTTGTGACAGAGTGTATTTCAATATCTGAACACAGTTCAATTTGCGCTACTTAATCTCTGATTTTAAGCTGAAAATTTAAGTTTAAGTCAAAATCAAATTAAATTAAAAAATAGCGGTTAAAAATAGTTGTTCGTTTCTCCAAAGTCTAAAGCGCCCTCCATCGGCATTTTTTTAAACTACATCTTAAAAAATTTATTCTCAAGAAAATACTGATAAAAAGAAAAATTTTAGGGAAAACCGCAAACGAATAGACCAATTTTTCCGTTTTCTAATGATCATTTGAAATTTTGGACCTCTAAACTTTAATGGCACCTATCTCCTTCCGAAGACATTTAGGACCCTTATTTTTGCCATTATATTGTTCGTAATGATATGTTCTATCAGCCCTTAAAGTTTTGTCCAAGACATCAGAAACATCCAGTATGTTTGTATCTGTGTATTCTTCAAATACAATGGCATAAGAACAGGCATTCAGACAGTTCTAAGAGAAGTAACGAACTTATTTGGTATTTTATAGTGATTAGAAAGAAGAAAAAAACCAGCTATAATGAATTTGTACGATTTTTTTTCCCCACGAACTATCTTTTTAAGAGCACTCGGTTACAACTAGCATAAATAGCGGTCCCTTTGTGCTCGCTATAAAGGAGTTCGACTGTACTTATTACAATGTAATTTATTTAAAAAGTTTTTGAATGTAACACTTTATGTACCTTGGAAACTGAAAGCGCTATTAACGAGTTTTGAGTAATAGGCTTTTTGAGTGATAAGCATATCAAACAGAATGTTTCAATAATGCCTACTTTTTAAACCTTAAGGAAAACAGCAGCTTTATAAAATACCACTGTTAAATAAATCATATCTACTGGTATTCGCAGTTTTTATTGACTTATATATCTAAAAATCTTCGCTGAAATGTTTTTTCAAGCATCGAAAAATGATTGCGATGGCAATCTTAAAACGGTTTTTATATGCCTTGGTCACGAAGCGAAGGAGACTGAAAACGTATGGCATTTTTTAAAAGCTATCAGACGCAAGTTACAGTGAATGCAAAAGTAGTTTAGCCATAAAGTGAGCTTTGAAGAAAATTTAAAAAGGATCAAAGTGATATTATTCCGGTAGAAAGAATACGAAATCTCTGCATTTACTGCTGATGGTGTAAGGCACGAGAGTTTTTATACTGTAGTTTGTCTAAAACGATGGAATTTAAATGACATTTCCTTGGAGAGAGAACGTAAGAGTAATTCATTGTTGCTCTTTTAATATTCGAAACATGACTGGTGATTCGAAAATTTGTATTCACCTACTATTATCCATGTTGAATCAAAGTATATATATATATATATATATATATATATATATATATATGATCAGCGCAGTGGAAGATTTTTATCTTTGGTGGAAAGCAATTGGCAAATATATAAAGTTATCGTTGAAAAGATGGGACCGCTAATCGGTCAGAGTTCACTTCGCTCTCTGATCGGCTGCATTACAGGAACGTGGTGGCTTGGCGACATTGGCCATAACAATACAAATGCGTGATTACTTGTTTACTACTGTTAATGTAATGTATTGCATCTTTTGTTCATTTGGTGAAATATTTTAAATTGCAAAGAATTGTTTTTTGGTTCTAAAAGAGTGTTTAGTCATTTTAGTTGAAGAACTTGATTATTTTACAACCGAAGGGGGGTGGGTGATTTTCGCTTATTCAGGGAACTGTTTTTACATTTATCAATTTTTAAAAGCGATATCCATTCGATTTTTTTTCCTTTTTCATATGGGGAACGTTGCAGCGGGATTTCCCGTTTTTTCTACATGGGTATTTTGTTTTTTATATTTAATATCTGAGGATGATTTTTATCCTTTGAGTATGGCTGAAGGAACAAACCATACTATAATGATCTTTCTCTCTATCTCTATGAACCTGTCTCTATGAAGATCTATCAAGTGCGCGAGAAAAAATAGTTGATAAAACAACTGCTCTATGAGCACTGGATAAATCAAGTTGTAATGAATATACGAATTCTGACACCAAGCAGCTTAAAACATTTTCTATTTACTAATTTTTTTCAACAAAATGCTTCAAACACTAGATAGTTTATTGAAATTTTTCAACTTTTCAATTTACAAAGTCTGAACAGAACAACGTCTGTCGGGTCCTCTAGTAACAAAATAAATCAATAAATCAGTCTTTGATGTTCTACGTACAGGAAATTTATACAATTTTCAGAAATAACTACATTTGTGTAAAACGAAATTTTAAGTGTTTTTAAGTAAAAAAACAAATAAAACTATGGACCTTTTTTAATAACTTGACCTAGACGCATTTGGGAATTGCCGTCCCGAGGTCAAAGCAATAAGGGAGTGTTTGAAATTAATGGTCCCTTATTTATTTTGAACGAATGTCAAACATAGGAAAAGATAATGGTTTTTAGTTTTTTTCAAATTTTTTTAAAGAGAAAATCGCTTCTAGGTCTAAGTGTGAACCTAATTTTGAGTAAAATATTCACCCCATTATATGGAGTGTGGAAGAGGGTTTCCGCCCCTTCCCCAAGAAATTGCTCAAATTTGAAGTCTTAAAAATGAATTTTAGCTTCATATTTTTCAAAAACTAGCAATTTCATCTTGGGTGTCACCCCCCAGACGGGTGACAGCCAGGGAGAATCGCCCTCTCGTCCCCCTGTAGCAACGCCCCTGCCCAAATTTATGCACGTTCGTCCATTAAACAAGTGCAATAATATTTTGTGGTATATATTGCATGAAACTTAGCTTCACATATTTCCTCTATTTATACAGTCTCTCGAAATGATCAATTTCTGTATAACTCAATAGTTGGTTCTTTTATGGATGTTTCAATGTATATAAATCAATTTACAACTAGAAACGTTTTATCTTCCTCTTCAGACTCAGTGGTGAAATCTTCCAGTAAATTCACCGTGAACAAAAAATCGTTACGTACTCAGAATAAATCTCTTTCTTCAAAACAACAATTTATATTCCCCTCAAAATTCCGAATAAGAACGGGTCTTTGTCCTATTGTCATCCTATTCCCTTTGTTATCTTGAAACCCAAAGTATAATATCTAAAAAGCTGGGGCTCAATCGGAAGTTTCTTCCAATCCTTACTGACAAGTGAAATCTATCAAGCCAAAATACCGAAAATCTTTCTGTACGAAAAATATAGTTGTTTATGCATTTATCTTTTCCCTTCTGTCGCAAAAAAATATCAGTTGATTTCGAAATCCTTCCGTTTAGAATATATGACGCAGGGATGGAGACTATATTTAGTGTTTGCAAATATGCAATCGTTTCTGAGACCAAAAAATTTTGCTTCAGTTTTCAATTTAGAAAAATTGGAACTCACGCTGTTAAAAAAAAAAAAATCCGAACTTTTACCGTAAAATCCTATTTTACTGCAAAATTTTACGGTGGAAGAAACGAAAGTTAAAAAAAAAAAAAGTTACATGAGAGCAGTGGGTTTGCTCTCGGGACCTTCGTATCGCAGCCGAATTCGCTGACCACCATACCAGTTGCATTGCAGTCCAGTCAATGACTGCTTAAAAACAGGGTTGTAGCGTGCGTGTAACATGTGATAATGTTTGACTTCAGAATAATGTTAGAGGTAGTTAGTAAGTAAACATACTAAAAGTCTCCACCCCTAGGGGTTGCGCTAAAGGTGGGTGGGGGGGGGGGGGGAAGGAAATTTCGGGTTTTATGCGAAAATGTCGGAAACGGTTTAAAAAATGCCCTTAAAATGAAAACTCAAGTTAAATACACTTCCTATGACACTGTTTCTACACATATTTGTCAAATTTCCAATAATTTTCCTGGTATATGTTATGAAAAATAGATGATTTTCGGAAAAATTCTCTCTTTTTGTCAAACATTTGCTCCTAGTGCCTCCCAGGATCAGTATTCGTGAAAATTTGTTACTGACAAAGTTGAAGAGTTTTAAATTTCCTTTAATTTGATATGCTATTTTGTTATATTTTATTCAACCAATCAAAAGTTACAGAATTTCTAACTCGCACTTTCAGGGCAAAAAATGGGACACTTCCCAATCACAAATTTTAAACTGACTTGAGAGGATCGCGCAGTTCCTCTTTCCTCAATGACTTCGACAATCCTGGTGGACAATAAAGAAGTATTTGTGGATTACTACAACATCAATGATGTTTAAGGGGAGTGTATACCAACATGTATACCTTGTATACATGTTGTATGATTTTAGTTTTCTATACATTTTGACAGCAGAATGTGGTGATCAGTTGGGGATTTGGCTATCAAAAGAACTAGGAGGACTTCCTCTCAAACTATAGGGTAAGTTCTCCAATACGCGGTCACAAGTACATAAAACTGCTTATAAATAGAATAAACTGAAAATCGGATTTGATGCATCCCTAGATTCCTTTATCTGTCCCCAATCATCACCCAATAACAGTGAAGTTGTAAGTACTGTTTATTAAGTAGTAATGAGTCATTTTATTTTAAATGGTGCGCTCATCATCCTAGTTTGCAATTTTGCTTGTTTTTCTGTTAAGAAGGCGCATCCTCTTTAAATGTTAAGTACCCTTCTGTGTTTTCGTTCTACTGTAACTTTGTTGTTATATATGTTTTACTGGTTTGTATAGCATAACTTTTCAATTAAAAAACAAACTCCTTCGTGGCCGATCACTCGGTACTGAATTCTTATGCATTTCCAATCGTGGGTCATGGTAGATTGACCACTGGTTCTATACTGTTTGGCTTATCTACGCAGTAGTCGACTGCGTACTTAAGTAAGGATTTTCTAATGTTCAATTGATAGTAATTAAAATAAAGTTTTAGCACAGCGGAAATTTAACTTTTTTGAGTAAAAATTCTCTTTCTAACGTTGTTTCTTCAAAAGAAAATGTTTAAATTTTGTGCTTCAACTTTTTAAAAAAAAGTGAACTTTCATCATTTTACTGCTTCTAATGTTGGTTTTAGTTTAGAATTCTCAAAAACAGGGTTGAAAACAGGTTGTAAATTCAATCTTTCGTTGCGTTTAGAATATAAGATCTTATACTCACCTTGTCATTACCAAATTGTAATTTATCGAGATTTTCTTTAAAAAATCAAATCATGATACGTTGATGAAACAGATAAAAAAAATAATCTGATTTCAATTAGTATTTCATCGGCAATAAATAAACATAATTCCCATTGTAAGGAATTAAGATGTAATTCTTCAATAGTTACGTAAGCTCAAATTATTTTAATGAGCATTAAACGTATTATTATTTTTTCTATTCTCATTTTTCTGAACTATTTGCTTCTCGAAGAAACTTGTATTCTATTTGTACTAATTATTCCAAATGTTGGTACCACTTTTTATCACTGCTTCTAACCAAACATTTAACTCATTGGGTTTTCTTCACAAGGGAATCAAAATTTACTTCTTGTTTAAAAGTATGCTGAATTTGTTTTAAAATAATATGTTTTCACAGTTGCATTACGTTGCTGCCCACTCCATTTTAGTTTATTCATTGTTTTTTAATATTCTTGTTAAAGCTGCAAGATTATTTTCATGACATCCCCTATTTCTCAATTTCAACTTATCGACATACAGGCCGTCATTTGGGCAATCAGGGGAGGGAGGGCAACTGGCATTCTGTATTTTAAAAACCAAATTTAAATATGCATTTTTGCTTGTATTTTGATTATTATTTCCTATAAAATGCATTGAATTCATACACTTTGCTCCCCCCCCCCGCCCAGAAAAACTTTGAAAATACGGACCTGCCACCATAATTCGTCTTACTCCAGTTCGTTAACAACAAAAGTGGTGGAGAGCGGGGCTAGAAGTTCGTTTTTTAAACAAGCTCAAAATTAGTTATGAAAACGTAGTTCTAGAATTATTATTCTGGAATTAAAATAGAGTAATATATGCCCCTATGATGAAACAACTATTTTTTGTGTAGTATTTCGAACGATTTTTTTAAAATTAATTTTATATTACCAAAAGTCGAGAAGGAACAACTTGCCCCTTCTTGGGACTAGTTGTTCCGACATCAACACGACGATGTGAAACGATGATGATTTCGAGATGAACATTGTTTCGAGACAAATAATTTGTCAAAGTTAAAATAGTATCTGGTGTACAAATAAGTTTTAAAGGATTTTCAAGAGATGGCATCACTGGTATTCAATCGGAACGGACAATGTTGCAGCTAACTTCATTTTATAACCTCATAATTAGGCTTTCATTTTCAGTATGTGACATTCCGCTGAATTGGAATCAACGTAGTTTTTGTGCGCTCTGAATATGTCAACTTTAGCGCCAATAAAACACAATTTGCGAGAAAGTTTACTTTTCTGCTTCCACTTGAAGAAAAGTGCGACTGAAGGAAATCGAATGCTGCAAGAAGCTTACGGGGAACAAGCTTCATCGATTTCCACATGTGAGTTTTGGTATAGGCGTTTTAGACGTGGTGATTTAGACACCAATGACAAAGAGCGCGATGAACAGCCATAAAAGTTTGAAGATGCCAAATTGGAGGCTATATTGGACGAAGACTGGTTCCAAACAACTCAACCGAACTCAATTGATGCGTTTGAGCACTGCGGGAAAAACGGCCACAAGATAAGGAGCAATACGACAAGGTAATTTCGCAACATGATAACGCTCGGCCATATGTTGCGCCGCCCCAGTCAAAACATACCCCGATACCCTGAAATTAACAATCCTACCCCACCCGATTTATAGTCCAGACATTGCCCCTTCCGACTACTATTTGTTTTCGTCGATGGCACATGCTCTTGAGGATCTGCACGTCTGCTCTTTTGAAGAAGTCCAAAATTGGAACGATTCATGAATTGCATCAAAAGATGCATCGTTTTTTCGAGTGGGCATAATTTAGAAAGTGTATCAGCTTCAGTTCGATTACAGCCCGTCCAGACTGACTAAGCTCCCTAAGGGAACGAACAAATCCATGGACTACGTAACCTTGCAAGAATTGCAGGTGATTAAATTTCTTGATACTTGTAATTCTGGTCTAGCTTTGGCCATGTTTGCAATACTGCTTTTAGAGCTTTCTTGATAAATGAGGAAGGAGCCAAGCTATTATATTATATCTTCCTAAGTTCCTAAGTTTCCGCTAATTTTCTAGAGACACGACTGGCTTCAAACGGGAAGATTTCTGAATGTTTCAGGACAATTTCAGGAAGGTCACTGAATTTTAGCGGAAAACGTTCCTGGTTCTTGCAAGAAATGTTACTGGCAGATATTGGACCTATCAGCTGCCCATGATTTTCCAGGAACGTTTTTAAAGTGTAGAGTGTAAAAGAAAACAGTTCACTCGAGATATATTTTCTCCATCTTTCTATCTATCCTTCCTAGCTATACTAAATTTAATGCAAAAATATACGTTTGGTACGGTAAAAAAAAAACCATGACGCATAAAAGAATATATTTCAACCGGTTTATTTATAGTCAAGAGCATTCTTTAAATAGCCTGTCCAATTATCTGAACTTTTGCAAAGGCGAGCTAGAATTGGTGCTCAGAGATTTGAATAGTTGGTGTTCTACTGTACTTCCTGTATACCTTTCAAGTAGTCTATTAAACGATTAATTCCAAAGAGCATTTTTTTTTAAATTATAGGAACATAGTTCGATTGCCTTCTCTTCTGGATATTCGTTCCGAATAGAAGAAATAAAACCAATTATACGGAATTCCTTTGAAAAGAAATTTTTTATTTAATTTCTTCAACATTAACTACTTCCTGCATTTAGTTCAAAAATGTAGGATAATGAAAGAATTGCTAATCGTCTAGCAATGAAAGAAAAACAAATCTATTTTTTTTTGTTTCTATGGATGCGACCAATGTTTTGTAATAATGCATTTTCAAGCTTTTAATGAGAAAATAAAAAAAATAAAAAACTCTTGAAAGAAAAAGAAGAGAAATATATATACAGGAAAAATTGACTTTCATTTTGTAATTACTGCTGATACATATTCATAAGAAAGAAAAAAAAAACCTTTGCAGTTGCTCAATGAGCATTGAAACCTATTCCAGTTTTTCATTGATGATAATTTTGTACTAATTACTTCTTTGCGTTTAAAATATAAAAAGGTATTTGAAACTAATAGTACTCAAGACATTTTTTTCCAGAGTTTAACTAATAAAATATGCTAATCTTAGTGATCGTATGAATAAAAAAATGTTTCGATAAAGTTTTTTTTACTAGTGTTATGTAATTTAATTTTTTGTAGGTACTTTTATATCCTTTAGCTGTGTATATTTAATATTCACGGAAGTATTTCGAAAAAAAAAGATGAAACACAGGTTGCTTGTGTTTTTGAGCTATAGAAGAAAACATTGTCTAAAAAGTTAATCATAACTATTCTTAAGTAAAAAAAAAAAAAAAAAAAAAACTGCTTAAAAGAAAAAAGAAAAAAAAAGAGAAAAGATCCTACCTTAATGAAACAGAATGGTTAAACTATTGCTTGTTTGAGATGTAGGCTGTAAGAATCCTGGGCAGTGTAAGTTGCAAAATGATTTCCTATGCTTTTCAGCGAGTCTTGAGATGTGCTTAAGGAGCTGCAATCTACAAGAAAAATTAATTTAAATTTCGAAAAAGAAATTGGGGAATGCCGGAATGTTTCATAATATTTCTGGAACATATCCTTTACATACTCTATCAGATTCAGATAGGGCGCATATGTACACTTTAAAGAGAAGTATTGGTCAGGCCGTGAGCGTTATCATTCAGGTGCTTCCCTTTTCCAACTGTACCGTAATTTGGTGTGAAGTCCGACTCACAGTACATATAGGGATCCGTTTTATTGGGCAGGCAACCATCCTTAGCATAACAACACATTCACACAAAGAAATGACAAGAACAGAAGAGAGAGAAAATGCACCCATGCCCGATGTTCTAGCCGGGATTCAAACATGGTACCTCTCCATCGCTGTCAGATTCCTTTGACCACTAGACAAGGCGGTCGGCAGCATGAAGCCTTAGAATTGCCATTTATCATGGGAGAAGTAGTAGATTCGTTCAATGCCGGGGATTGAACGCCCTTGTCCGAGTAGCGGCTCTAATCACTAGATCACGTGGTAGCACTTCCACCACTAGAAACTGATCAGCATTTACTTCATAACCTAACAAATATAAGAATTCGACATATGCATGCATTTGGCATTCCTTCTCGTTTTCTCGAAGCGCTTATAATAAATTTATATAAGTATTTATTTAGAATCTGTTTAACATTTCTGTTTGACTTCCTTTTTTTTTTTTTGAGCAATCACGATTGCTTATTGTTCTCACTTGCCCGTCTTTGATGTCCGTGCCTTTTTCAACTTGACCAGGAGCCTCTGCAGCACCACCGCCCACTGGCCTCTGCAGACGCGGCTGCTCCGGTCCTGAACACTGTCCCCCAGATTCCGCTTCTCCTGGTCGGTGGCGTCCACATCCTACACACACGCGCGCTCATACACACACACACACGCCTACGTGGTGCATACACACAGGGCTATACACACACACAAGCCTACACACACACACACACATCTGTACACGCGTAACCGCTCAAGAGGAAGAGCAGGCTTGGGAGACAGGAGCCATTTGTAAAAACAATAACTCCAATGCGTAGGGTCCTGTCGCAACTCGTGATTTGCGAAACACATAATTTGAATTCAAAATTTCAGAATTCAAATTATTATTATTTTTTTTTGATTGCCCATTGTCAGGACCGTTTAATCGCAAATGAGAGACTTTACATTTTAAGTTTCTTTTTACAATGAGGAAGCAAGAAATGCGATGTGTGAAAAATATAATCATGTATGAGATTCAGACTCTTGGCATTAGCTTTCTATCTAACGCTAAGACTTGAAAAAAAAAAAAAAAAAAAAACAACATCTTAGCAGGATGAAGTTTTTCAGATTCTCTCACACAATCCAGATATTTTCATGGATGGAGCAAATTAATTTTCTTCAGTTTTGTGAATTAATCTTCAATCGCGCGCGCGCGGTCCCACTATGGAAACTGGTGAAGAAAGACCAACTGTGTGCACCAACCAACAGCCATTGAAAATTCACCCAAAAAAACGCACTTCACTGCTGTCTGCAGACAATCCTCAAGCCCTTTCTATTTATAACAAATTCTCAAGAAATTTATTCCTCCCAAGAAGTTGAAAACGCAGCTGAAACGGAAAACAAAGAAAACCTTTGAGTCCAGATATTTTTCACACCAGCAAAAGAAAATGGATAAACACTAAAAGAGATGGAAAAATGATTCGAAACGAAATCCAAAAATCAAGTTGTTCAAGTTAATCAACTATGAAAAGGAAAACGGTGGTTCATTTCAGATTCATGGTTGTTCCCAGTCAAAAAGTTTAAATAAACGCATCTACTCATAAGGCTTCTCAACTTCCTTACTTATACAGTTTTGATCGTAAAAATGCTTTTAGATTGATTGTGTTTATATTTTTGGTTAAATGATAGAAACAATTATCAAAAATATTGAATCAACCGAAAGTCCTCAAAATAAAGATATATTACTATTTTAAGCAATAAATATGATTAATCTATTTGTGTCCCACTTTGAGTGACGAAACGAAAAACCACTGACTAGTGGTTTTTCGTTTCTCATTTTCCTTATTTGTTTTTTTTTTTTTCCTCTTTGTTGATGACAAAAGTTTCCAAGATTACATTTAGCAATGGAGATATTCCTCGCTTATGAAGCATTTACCTAAAGTTCCGAATGATCATAAAGATTTCAAAGATAAAACGTGACATAATATTAAAGTGGCGTAATAATGAGATATTATTAAGATATGATACTAGACGACACATCTATACTAATAATATAAAGCAGTAGAGTTTGTTTGAACGCGCTAATCTCAGGAACTACTGGTTCGAATTGAAAAATTCTTTTTGTGTTGAATAGTCCGTTCATTGAGGAAGGCTATATGCTGTAAAACATCACGTTATGACTAATAGGTGTGGAGCAGAAATAAAAAATGTATGAAAATGGGAAAATTGATATTATAATGTAAAATGTTTGGAACGCAGGATATGCGTAGTCACGGTGGCTCGACCTGAAGACCTTCGAGTTAGCTATGAAGCAAATCTTGAGGATGTTTTTTCGAGAAAATTTTAGACGATGCCAAAATGATTTGTAATATATATATATATATATATATATATATATATATATATATATATATATATATATATATATATATATATATATATATATATATATATATATATATATATATGTTTCATTGTTTTATCTTTCTTATAATCTATATTAATACTACAAAGCTGAAGAGTTTGCTTATTTGATCGTGCTAATCTCAGGAACTAATGGTTCGAATTAAAAATGTCGTTTTGTGTTGAATAGTTTATTTATTGAGGAAGGCTATATGTTATAATTTACATTGATATTTTAATTAGAAAGAAAGTTATTCAATGTTTTATGTGATTTTTAGCATTTTTTACAACACAGACCCTGAACCAGTTGGGCAGAAAAATATTTTCTGTACTAAAGTGCAGGAAATTTATTTTTAAGTATGATGAAAAAATGTTTTTGCAGATAGAGTGATTTTTGTATTTTTTTATGCATTTTTGAAAAAGAAACTTTATTTCGCATTTTTTCCCGGGTTTATGTTTTTCTAAACTCATCCTGCAAAAAGTATATAGGCCTCTTTTCTGAACTCGAACTATGGAATATTAAAGCCATTGCACTTTCTTCAGAAATAAAAAAGTTTTAAAAAAATTCTTATTTTTTGACATTTTTTTTAAATGCGGAGCACCGCACGACCTCCAAGCATGCCGAAGTTTTGTCAATCTTCAATTTAGGATGGTCATTACGTCATGGAAACGCAGTCATGGCCACGTGATCCACCTGCAGAGCTTGCTTTTGCTTTTTTTTAAATTTTCATTTAGGAATTTTATTTATTTCTCCCCCCCCCCCTCGCTGACGTTCTACTGTTGTTATTTAACGGTGCTATTTTAATTAAACAACTAAAGCGCGCGGTTTTTACATGATCTTTGTGTTTTTACATGATACATAGAAAAAGTTATTTATCATCAGATGTAGATAGACATAGATGGTATCGATAGATCGATAGATTAATATCGGTCGATATAAGGTATATGGTCAGTAAGAGGGAGATAGGCCCGTATTTACGGAAGTTTAACGGGTGATCAGTGCTCCCCCCCCCTCCGACTTTGGAAAAATAAAGCATTCACATAAAAGTGGACGGGCTGTTATTTTTCGACAAAATGGGCCCATTGAGAGTACACCTCCCCCACCTTCCTCCTTTGGGGCTGCTTGTATAGAAACGCGAACTAGCTGGTCGCTATCTTTTTATGTGTTTTGGTGAATGTAGTTTTAAATTCCAAAGAGACTTTAATAGATTTTTTTTGAAAAGGTGTGCAAAAAAATATCATTTCCTTTCAGAGGCGGGAGGGGCGTGGATTTTCTTATTTAACTGACTTATCACGAGAAATGCCGTGCGGATACTGTTAGTATATGATATTTTAAGACATGATAAGGCGTGATATTATTATATCCCTAATCTTATACATGATATTACTGAGGTATGATGATAAAACAAAAACAAAATTAACTGGAAACTTATGATTTATTGACTTTTCAAAAATTTCACTCAAGATGTGAAAAGTCTATCCTCTAGATTTAGTTTCCAGAATAAAAAATGGAATAAGTACATTGGTAATGTTTACTTAATTCAGCTAAACACCAAGGTCCTTGTTTTGTTTGGAGCGTCTACAATCAACATACTTAACTTGCGCAATAAAAATGTTTATTAAATGGGCTGAAAAGACACATGCATATGGCATTCTCTCATCATTCGTTTATCTAGCTAAACTTTTTCGGTCTCAGTGGCACAGAAATATTATTGAAGTTGAATAAACTAAAAATCAGTTGTAGTTCCCTCTTTTTGCCAGTTCCAACATGCTTTACAGAAGGAGAAAGAAATAAAAAGTGGGTAACTTACAGTTTTGTAAAACTTCATATAATTTGTTTTTGATCTGCATCTTACAAGCATTGTCGGCATCATTTCACAAAACTAGTAAAGTATTAGTTACCAGATGTTTCATTACGTAGACCATGGCCGCTCACGCTTACCACTCACGCTTACAGGCAGTGAATATCACTGAAATTCATGGCAACAAAGAGGGCACTACAGGCAATCCCTATTTTCTATTCTTACAATCAAAATGTCCATCGATTGTTGGATACACAGGATTGGATTCAGCGCCTTTTGCGGTCAAAATGGGCGACATATGAAGTTTCGTATTTTTCGAGAATTTCAAGAGTAGATCATCTTAGGCAACTAGTTGCATCGGTTTTACACAGAAAATTCATAAAATGTCTAGATCTGGAATCTAAAGCAAATCAAGTGCAACCATACATAAACTAACTAGGTAACCACGAAAATAATGTAAAAATGAAAAAATTTAAAATAAGTGGCAATCGAAAGAGCACGTTGAGACATTTTTCTGACACAAAAAGTATTTTCCTTCTTTTCCTCGTTTTTGATATGTACGTATTACAGTCTTGCGAAATTTTAGAAGAAAGATGGCTTCCATGACTCACCAAACTCGCTAAATTTGGCGACTTTTCTTAAAACTTTGGCAGACTTTAAGACCAGTCCAGAAACATGTTTTGCTGCGCTCTTTCAAATGCTTTTAATTATTTTTTTTTATTATATAACAGTATCGTTATATTTTATAACAGTATCGTTTGGTTTCTTGTTAAAAATGGGAGGCAACATGATTATTGTACTACTGCATAAATGTCCAAGTGATCGCCTATCCTATATCCTATTGTCCTCTATCCCAGAGTTTCCCAAACTGTGGTCCGCGGACTCCCGGGGGTCCACGAGTTCATGCCAGCGGTGCTATTCAGCTAAAATGTTAAATATAATTGAGATTGAAGGACGAGTAATGGTACATTAATTCAAAAAGAAAGCACATTTATGAGGAATAAAAAAGTTCTGGCTTAAGTACATACATTACACAGCAGTCCCCTCCCCCTCTGAACTCAATACACTACACATTAATTAATTTTGTGCGCATGACTTAACACACTGAAACTAGGCTAACTTTTTTTTTGTTCACTAACTTCAAAATTTCATTTTTGTTAGTAAACTTGTTGTAAATATGTGGTGATAACATTTTTATTCCTAATTGAATTTCAAACAGAATTTTACTTCCATAACTCAAAATAACAATGTAAGAAATAAAAACCAGACAAGAGCTCCAAAAAATATGTATAACAATAAACAAATACATTTAAAGGAAAAAAAGCGTAAAAATATAATTAGAAAAAAATAGATTTAACTGAGTCAAATATTTTTTTTTCTTGTGCGCACCGGGGGTGGGAGGTCCGCGAAGTTCGAACTTTTTGAGGAGGGGGTTCGCGGAGGTCTGAAGTTTGGGAACCTCTGCTCTATCCTATTGCTCGCTAAAGCCGGAAAAGTGAATAGTCATCCCTGTTAAACACGTTCAATGCATTCCGCTATCAGAAGCAACGCTATATTGATACAAATTGCATCTTATTGTTTTTTACTTCCTTTTATAAAAAAAGAATGTATTGTATTCGCGAAAAAATTTTCATTCAAAAATCGACCTTAATTTCCATTTTGCTCACCCCCGAATGAATGTGAAGTTTTTTTTTCGACTCGACCACACGTGGATAAGTGCCTAAGAACGTATAGACACGTGAAATATGCATTTCGACGATTCCCGAGTTAGTTACAACGAGTTTTCTCGTGACCTCTGTATGTACGTATGTATGTCGCATAACTCAAGAACAGTATGTCCTAGAAAGTTGAAATTTGGTACGTAGACTCCTAGTGGGGTCTAGTTGTGCACCTCCCCTTTTGGTTGCGTTCGGGTGTTTCTAACGTGGTCTTTTGCCCCTTTTTGGGAGGAAATCATTGTTAATTTCGATGTAAACTCAAGTGGTGTTACAATTTGGCGGACACTTCGCTATATATCGCCAGTCTTTTGGTCGCCAAGGTTTGTCACCAACTTGGCAGCAAATTTGGCAATTTTTTTTTTAAAATCTGGTTTCTATGTGGCCATTGCTGGTGATATTTTGAGAGTTAACTCTTGAATCACATTAAAATTGCCAACAATGGGAAAATGACATTAAATTGGAGTAAAAGGAAGTCATGTGAGGCACACATCAGCTCGTTAATGAAAGTTTGTAGCAATAATTGATGTAACCTGATTATGCACACGTTTAACAGTTGGCACAGTTTACTCTTCATGACGTTCTCTGAACTTGTTTGTATAAATATAAATATAAATGAGTTGCCAACATATTATATTCACAATTAGTGGAATCATTTTCGTAATTGTTTTGAAATTAGAATTGTTTTAATTCACCTTCGAACCAACGTTGCTTTACATTTTCCTTCATTCCAAATTTTCAAGACGGTGTTATACTCGCTACGTTTCAACAGACCAACTAAATCAAAGAGCAGTAGATCAAATTTGATATAAAATATCTTAAAAAAAGCTTTAGTATGCCTTCTGCAAAGAAAAACAACAGAGAAACATATATTTTTACCAACAAATACTTTTCATAATTGATTTTCAAATATTATCTATAAAGAAAAACAACGTTTCCAAACAAATCGATACATATAGGATTTTCAGCATATTTAGTAAAACAGAATGCGATGCACATTGAAAGATTTACATTCAAATAACACATGTGCAATTCTTAAAAATGGTTAAGTGGAGAAAAATCCGATTTTTCCGGATATAAAAATGTAGTTAAGCTGCATTTTTCAAGAGAGGTAATGTTGCTTCTGTTTAAATTATTAGTAAAAGTACTGAAGCTGAATGGAAAAGAGTACAGCAACAATTGTTTCTTCCATGTCGTAAAAATCATTGATTTCCGTTAGATACGGTTTCCTTTCCTATAGTAAAATATGAATAAAAATCAATTTGTTTTCTATTCTGCTTTATACCTTTCATTTAAAAAGTTTTATTGGATAGCCTTACTTTTATTTTCAGAAGTATATATACGGATACATTTTTAAATTTCATAAAAGCTGTAGTCGCTATTATTATTTTATTTTATTCATCTACTTTTTTTTACATACATTTTGAAAGGAATATTTTTTTTTTTTATAATTTCAGCAGATGATTAGCCAGGCACTCGGATAGTAAATTATACGTCATTTTTTAAAAATAAGATGAATTGCGTCATTGAATCTACACAAAACTACTTACAAATATTCATAACTAATGCGGCTATACTTTTCAACTTACTTTCCCGGAAAGTTATGAAAATAAGATCTAATTTTCCTTAAAAATTAAACAACTTTTTATCTTCCCGTTTCCCAGCTTAAAAATTCTAATATATCAGCTAAACTTCTCCCTTAGCTTGATTAGGCGACAAATTATTTAAAATGTACTGTTTTACAAATAACAAGAATTTTCCGAAGTGTCTCTTAATTTTTTCTCGCACATGATAAGATGACCTGACTAAGGTGCCAGGAGTTAAGGAGTTTCCCATTTACGGCGACATACTTACTTTTCGACCCGATAAATCCCCGCTCTAACTCCGCAAAAAACCCGATTGAAACATTCCCCGTTTCCATGTAAAAAGAGGTTCTGCCATTATACCAGAGACAGCGGTTTTTACCCAACATCCTTAGCGGCTAGTAGACGAACTTGTTTCGCGTAATGCATTCTGGGTAAAAACACCGCTTTCACTCCAGAAGCTAGCAGGAGGAGAAAAATTCCACATTTTCCTAGCAAATCATCCATGTAGCAAATAACCGGAATGCGGTGAAAAGCAGGTTTTTTCCGTGGTTGAAAGTATCCATGGAAACGGGCCCTATAGGGGAAGAGAGTGTGAGGAACAGGGTTGCCAACTTGGGGGTTTTCCCCCTCTAATTTAGGGGGAAAATTTCAGAATGGGATTTTTTTAGGGGGATAAAATTTTTAGGGGTAAATTTAGGGGTTTTAATTTTAGGGTTTTATCAAGTAAAAATACTTTTCTTTTACCTTTGGAAACGTAATTTTTCGATTGTTTCATTCATTTTTTTACTTACATAGTCTTTTTTTTTTGAGCCTTTATAGTCCATGGTTTTGATCAGAAATGTCATAAAAATGATACAAATGCCTTTACTCACTCAGCAGCGAAAAATAGCAATGGTCACGTGACCTTTTAATCCCATGTGTGACGTCACATTCAAAGGATCACGTGACTTTCTGACGTCATTTAGGGATTTTTAGGGGTTTTATGAGTTGAGTTTAGGGGGAAACATTTTTAGCAGTTGGCAACCTTGGTGAGGAAAGAAAGAAGAGAGAGGATTATATCTGGGATAAGTGGAAAGTGTTTTGGTTATCCCAAACCACTGGAATGAAGGAAACAAGTATAACCCCTCACCCTTAGATCTTCCTGTTACTGTTTTTAAATTGTGTAACAGTTGTCATGAATTATTTTTATACTGTGAAACAGGTAAGTTGTACTCATTAAATCGAGATTCTCATATAAATGTGACGTTTATTGGACTTCGCAGATTTCGTTCTGCAGTACTGTCTGTTTTCGAACTCTGCGACTAGCAGCTGCGAACGATTCCAATTGAAAAAAGGGTGATTGTTTAAGGAAGCACACTTCCCGATGCATTCTGCTTTTGCTTGCTCGTTACTTCCTTCTTGCTATCACCCCTGTTTTGATAAAATCAGAAGAGACCTGACGCATGCGCAAATTCGAGTAAGGTTTCGCGTTAAAATGTCGGACAGTACTATGACAATTTTTAGATGTGAATATTTTTAAAGGCTCTGAGGGTGTCTATTTCTTCTTGGAGTGTTCGAAAGAGAGGGGAAGTGCATCTGGAGATGAGTTAAGTTCAGCATTCAGCTCAGTCTTTGCATTAAAATTAACTATTCCATCTGAGCACCAGCAATATTTCTTCATTTTAGGATCGGAAAGAAGAAACAAACTATCAAGTTCAGGACTCATTTTACTAGAGCCAAACAGCACCTTATCTCACGCAATAACTGCTAGTGGTACAGCTAGCATAGCAGGGTGGTCAACCCCCGCAATTCCAACGGAACCCCTCCCTTCCTCAAGAAAGAGACCATTCAAAGTGAGATTAAAAAGCCCCTAAAATAACATGCCCTTTAAAGCTTTAATGGCGCTGTCTGCAGCACCTTTCGTGGGCACTCCTGAGTTTATTATAAACTCCATGAGCTTCAATTGCTATTGATCTCTTTGCTTTGAACGATCAGGTGTAGTGAATTACATTGGAATTTCTGATTATTATGCAGGGGAAAGCGGGGCAAAGTGAAATAGTTAAGATATATAATTTTCCTTTTTCAAAATGAACAAATTTTTAATTTGCTTTGAAAATGCATGAAAACTAGCAAACCATAGAAGTAATATGGTTTCATAGAAACATCATATTTAATTCTATTCGGTAAATTTGTATATTAAAAAAAAAGGGGGAAATTTTCAAAATATTTTTTTAAATAAAATTTCTTCTGTTTGATCATTAAAAATAATTTTCAATAAATGAATGAGTAAAAAAAAAGAATAAATGAATAGATGATGAAATAACGAACGAATAAATTTATAAATGAGAAAATTAATATATGAGAAACCTAAAAGAGTAAATAAAATAATGAATGAATAAGAAAATAAGTGACTGAATATGTAAATGAAATATTTAGTGAATTAATGCAGATGAATTGAAAGAAAGGAACTGTTTTACTTTGCTCCATCCACTTTCCTTTGCGTTCCCTTGACTAACTGTATAAATCATTTAAAATAAAATACACTTAATCTATACATATAATAAAATAAGATGTTTGTGTGTGTGTGTGTGGCGCGCATCCCGGGAAAACGGTAAGGCCTAGAAAGATGAAATTTGGTATACGGGTGCAGTTTTTGCTGAAGATGTGCACCTCGGGCTTCGATTTTTGATATTTTGATTAGAAAAAAAGTTATTTAATGTTTTATGTGATTTTTAGCACTTTTTAGTACTTTTTACCTCACAGAACCCAAACCAATCGCACCACACAAATATTTTTTGTACTGTAGGGTAGGAAATTTAATTTTAAATATGATTAATGAAAAAAATTTGAAGACAGCAATTTTTGTATTTTTTACGAATTTTTGAAAAAGCCTTTAATTTGCAGTTTTTCCTGGGTTTTATTTTTTTCTAATATCATCCTGCGAGAAGTATCAAAGCCTCATTTCTAAAATTTAAGTTGGTAATAGTAAAAACATTTCGCCCTCTTCAGAAGAAAAAAGTTCTTAAAAATACGCAATAGTTTTTTTTTTTTTTGCAATTTTTTTAATGCTGAACACATTATGTCTCCTCACGCATCGGTCGAAAAAAAGCGTTCTTCAATCTCTTATGCTTGTGACGCCACTACTTGGATTTCGATTCGATATATACGATGGAATCTTAATCGCAAGCAATGTTAATCTTTTTTTTTTTTTTTAACTATATAGCTTACTTCTACATTTTATGACGTGATGACCACGTGTTTTTCCAGCAGCGCTTGCTTTTTTTTCTTTCCTTTTTTGTTTTATTTAGGGATTGCATTTATTTCTTTTTCCATCTCCCCCCCCCCAAGCTGGACCTTTTGCTGTATCTATATTACGTTACATTTCATAGTTATGCGCATTTAATTCAATAAAAACAGCGAGATTTTTTCATCTTTGTCAAACGCTACTTTTTGCACACTACGGGGATTTTTTTTTTTTGTTCTACTTAAATAAAAAAAAACCGGTTTATTGAGTGATGTTTGTTTTTATTAGGAAATGGCCGGGAGGTTAAAATAAGTAGAGATGGATAAGAAAATTTAGAGATAGATCGTAAAGGTAGATAGCCGCCGAAGGCGGCAATCTTGGCGTAAAAATGTGAATGGCACAAAAAAAGATAGAGATTAATACTGCTGCTTAATTTATTTAAACAGCCGCCGAAGGCGGCAAACTTGAAGTAAAAAGGTAAATGACAAGTTAGCCAAACAGCCGCTGTAGGTGGCTGCTTGCACAGAAAGGCGAATGGCGTAAGAAGGTGAACCAGCTGGTCGCCGCAGGCGGCTAGTATTAAATAAATACGCGCTAGACCGAATTTTTAGTTGGTCTCAATTAATATTTAATACGTAACAAGAACTTTATAATTTTGTAATAACAAAATAATTTTTGACCTAAAACAAAACATTACAATGTGAGTATCAAATTTTAAAAATTGCTTTTATTACGATATGTTTTGATCTTCAGAGGGATCTTTTTCCTGACTGAAATAGACTACATGTGTTTCTTTATAGCTAAATTATTACTAGATGCTGGCGCAAAAAGCAGAGTAAATAATTCGCCATTTCAATTTGCCCCACATTCCCCTACAATCAATCTGTGATGAGAATTAATGAGGACCTAATGAAACACCGTTTAATTAATATTACCGGAGACTACATGCGTTACCAGGGGCATATCCAGAAGGTTTTGTAAGGGGGGTCAAGTTTCAATGGCCAGCGTTCCAATAAATATTCATCAAACGTTATTTTCTTTAGGCAAATAAACTGGACACGTTACCGTAAGCTTTGAATAGATTGTTCTTTTGAAAATGAACAAAAATCACAAAATGGCAATAGCACAAAAGCAAACCCAGTTAATCTTTTGCGTTATGACGTGCTGAGAAGAAATACCTTACAGAACCAAGCAAAAAAAAAAGTTAATTTGACTCCATGTACTATTTTTCCTAATCTAAAAATTGAAGTATAATAATTACCAGAATAAAATTCATGCGACAGGGGGGTCAGCTGATCCTTTGACTCTCCCCTGAATCCACCCTTGTGTGTTAGCACCATTGAGAAGAGATAAAATGGAAGAAGTGAAGACTTTCATTCGTGAATCAAAGACTCCAAGAAACGTGATAGATTTTAAAGCAAAGCATTGGAAGAAATCGGACTTCTTTCGCTAATTTCACGCAAAACGTGTCAACCATTCGTCGTTGTTGAGTCACGTGTTTTGGGGTCTTTGCTTCAGCTTTTGTTCAGCCAATGATTGGACTTGCTCCCTCCATTTAGTAATTCCTGCTCTAAAGTGTAGCTAAAATATTACCAGATAGATATCACTAAATACAGAATACACTTTGCCGCACATTGCCTTACTAGGCAAAGTGTTTTTATGTAATGCATGGCTACTAGAAAAACAAGCCCCCCCCCCCCCTCTTATAAAGAATTTGGTTCTTGGATGTAGTGAAATTCTCATGTCTCCTGTAATAAAATAAACACTTTTTTAAAATCACACGTTCAATATTTGTTAATTTCATAATACAATGGGTATTAAAAGAATAGCATTTATGTAATGCATGGCTACTAGAAAAACAAGCCCCCCCCCCTCTTATAAAGAATTTGGTTCTTGGATGTAGTGAAATTCTCATATCTCCTGCAATAGAATAAACACTTTATTAAAACTATACGTTCAGTATTTGGTAATTTCATGATACAAAGGGTAAAAAGAATAGCATAAATATTCTACTTCACATTGATGAAGAGTTAAGAGTATTTCAAACTATCTCTTACGTATTTTTCAGAAATATTCGTACATGGTATAAATATGTTTTTCACGTCGATATTGCATTATATAAATTCGGCGAAGTCGAGTTTCTGCTACAAAAGAGGAACGCCCAAAGAATAAAATTTCAAAATAAGATGGTCAGTTTCGGGAACTTGTATCTTGGGAAACTGGAAAGCGTTTTAATTTCCCACAAGACTAAAATAACCGAAAGATAAACATAGGTACTTTCTAATTCCTTCAAGCGAGAAAACGTGGAGAATTTCTCTAAGAGTTGAGTTTTAAATGAATTGAAGAGTTGTGTTTTTACAACACAAATTTACTAAAGTAAATAAACTTTTATAAAGTTATTTTTATGTTTGAGTAATTTGTCGTATTTGAAAGTGTCAAAATGTTGGGAGAAAATTTATTTTTCAGAATGCAAGCAATTACTTTAGTTTAAGGGAAGTCGGTAAGTTAAAATGCTAAATTTTATGTACTTTTTTCTGATTTTTTTTAATGATAGACTAGTCGACCCGTGCGGAACTCCACACTGTGCTTCTAATCGTTTCATAAGGCATTTCGCTCTTTAAGAATTTCAAAGGAAGAACATTATGACGAAGAACCGAAAAAAAAGTAAGCGCAGAAGAGAAGGCATGTAATTTAAAGACATCAGTAACAAAACCTCGTTAAATACAACGTTGTGATAATTTGATCATAGATCCCCTTTTAATCGTACATATTTTCAATTCAAACATAAATGTCATTAAAAGTTTGGCTGAGTGGTGACTCGTGTAAAAGCAATAATTGTGCATGTGAAAAAACAGGTTGTGGCAAATACAGTCCTGCACATGTCAGCATCTGACGGGAAAAAAAGAAACATTAAAGAGATATTTATTGGCACGTATTCGAATTGGCGCCATTCTGACTAACAACCCGACACCCCAACAAACCTAGCAATTGCGCCTTCCTTTTCGAAAGCTATTCATTGAAGGAATGCGTAGTAAAAAACAGCAAAAAAGCTTTTTGCCAAAAAAAAAAAAAATAATAATAATAATAATAAGATCATGCATCTGTGTTTTGTCATTAACCAGCATGATACGATTTAAAATTATTCGCAAAGCATGGAATTTGATTAAAGAATGACGAAGATCTCACGTAGCGATTGAAAAAAACATTCTAGAGAAGTAATAAATTTGATTGAAAATAAGTGTTTTTATCTTTGAATATTTAACTATTTCACATAGAAGGTTGCTTTAACCGTTACGGCTTAAATGCCCTCACATGTTTCTCTTTTAATCGAACACTTAAAATTCAAAACCAAAACCAGTTGAACTGAGTCCGTTCTTAAGTGTAATTTTTCGAACGTAGACAAAATGTATTTTTTTTTTCAGCAGAAAGCAGAGAGTAGAAAATAATTTCTTGCTAATGAAGTTGATAATACTTTTAATGCTTTATATCGTATTCGCGCGAATAAAAAATTAAAGGTTTACTGCGTGAAACTCGTTGTTTTAATCGGGCGTAGTATTTTTTCATTTGTACAAAAGGTCGAGCACTGCTATTAGAAACATCTACATTTTAGCATAGAATAAAAATGTTTTTCTGCACAAAAAGGATTTCTTTAGGTAAATCTAATACTTTTTTATGCTTACATTATGTTGAGTGGTCTGGATGTAGTCAAAGAACACAGTTCGATTAACAATCAACTTATCCGAATGATAACTGTAGCCTGCATAAAGGAGTCGAAACACCAAGTAGCATTCCCACTGCATTTATTTTATTAGGTGTGTATGTTATGAGCACATGTAATGCGTAATACTAATATAAATTTGATATTATGTCTGACAGCCCAAGCTTGCCCGAAGTTCAGATAGTTTATAGCCGAACGCTCTACCGAAAAAAACTTATCAATTAAACCGAACAACTAAGTCCAGTGCTGTTAAGCTTTATTAAAATATAAACACACACACAGGCTTTTTTTTTTTTGCCGAAAGCGACGTAAAAAATTTAAAACTGCATTAGAACTTTGCTTTAAAAAATGCGTAAGAACTATAGGCAGCATCAAGGTTTTGAAACAGCAAGAGGCGATTTCGAAAACTTGAATTTTCGACCGTAAGTCTTTTTTTCGTCATTGGCCAGCCTGATAAGTTTTAAAATGAGAGGGGACTAATATATAAGATAAGATATTGAAGAAAAATGTTTTTATTTCTGAAAATTTTTACTATTTGTTATCGCAGGCTGCTTAAACCGTTATAACTTAGATGGCAGCACGTGTTCATCATTTAACAGCACGGTTAAAATACAAAATAAATTGAACTATGCTTTCGAATGTAGTAAAAATGTGATAAGCTATTTGTTTTTTAGCAAAAAGAAGAAAAAATATATATTTCACCCTTCAATTTGAGGTAGTATTTTATTTATTTGTACAAAGAGTCAAAAACTCATTAGAAGAATATATATTTCAATATACGATTTATTATTTTTTTTCTGAACAAAAAACAATTCTATTGTAGTCTGAAATCTTAAACCTGTTACTTATATTTTCGCTTACATTATGCTTTAATTTTCTTTCCAGAGCCAAAGCTTCAAAAAAAAAAAAAAAAAAAAAAAAAAAAAAAAAAAACACGTGCAATTTCGAAGTAATTTAGCACAAAATCACTGAATGTTTTCATATCAGCAAGGAGCATTTCCTTCTCATTTATTCTATTCCCTCACAGTTGATATTCATTTAATTCAGTGTTCATGTAATGCGCGATATTTCTCTAATTTTTTTGTTGCAGACTGTTCGGACGTGGGCCCGAACACGTAATCTCCTGGTTACGAAGAGAACGCTCTGCCGATCAAGCTACTCAGCTCTATCGGTCATAGCGCAAATTAAAGTTGTAAGTTTGACCGAAAACCTCATTCTGGTTCTTTAAAACAGGTTTTTCGGCTAAAAGAAACAATTTTCAGACCTTGGGTCTATTTTTCGTCAGTAGCCAGCACCATAAGCTATAAAATAAGCCGTAAATCAAAGAAATCGATCAAGAATTGAGGGAAATTTGGCGTAGAAACCAAAAACAGGCTACAGAAATAATATATAAGGATACTTTTAATTTTCAGTATTTTCAAGAGATATCTAAGAGTCTACCAAAGAGAAATTTTAAAGCAATTCCGTTCATTTCCTGATTTGTAAAATTTTAACAATACAGTCGACTCCCGCTACAACGCAATTTGACTTACGCGAAATGGCTATTACGCGAAATTTTCACGAGTAACGAATTTTAGAGCTAACGCGAATTTCTCGTCGACGACACGAATTTTTTTGAAAGGAAGCATCGGCTTTTTTATTGGCTACTAAATATTGATTTCGTGAAATGGTATTACATCTCTTTAGCATCACTGACAGCGAAAGTTCTCGCACCAAACTAGTATACGCATCGCGTTGTTAATGCATCAAATAACCACTCAGCATCTTTCTTTTATTTATTTATTTTTTCATTCTAATTATTAAAATTGATGAAATATAATGACGCCTTAGTGCGCTGTTTCATCCAAAGTTTGAAGATAGGAAGAAAAAGAAAGCTTCTGCCAAAAAAAAGAAAAAAAGGTTAAGATTCTCGAAAAGACTGAACAACTACAAAACGTCCGCGGTGTAACACGACAATAAGTATGAGCGAATCTTCCATACGTACTATTAAAAGTCAAAACAAAAAGATATCCGTAAAAGTTCAGAACTTAGTTTTAATATTGAAGCTTGCAGAATAGTGGTGTAACTGTACTGTGTATTGTTGTACTATGGATTAAAGAGATCAGGAAGAGAGGCTGTTCCGTAAGTGGAAACGTTATAAAAGAAAAGGTGAAACAATCGTATTTAAAATGAATTAAAAAAGAAAAACGAGCTGATCATGGGAGCATAAATCATCACCATCTTTATTTTTCAACTCATGAATATTATTACGTACAGTACTATTGAAGTGTAGCTTTTATTATTACTACATACTGTTCGTGACGTGATGTTTTATTTTATGTCTTTTCCTCCAATTGATCATTCGTTTCGTGCATCTTAAAAGTATTTTATGTTGAATAAAACGGCTTTTTCATTTTTTTTAAAACAGTAAAAGTTCATCACTTTATGTAAGAGACTGTAATGTATAATAGTTGAAGAATGCTTTAAATCAGTTTAAGGGTTGTTGAATAGTGTCTAAAAGAATTTGGTATGTTTCTAAAATGATTGTATACGTATATTTTTCTACAACGGGAAATTTCGACTACGCGAGGAGTCTTGGAACGCATCTCTCGCGTAAGTCGGGACTCGACTCTAGTCACTTTCTAAATTTAAAAAAAAAAGTTTTTGACTATAAAAATAGCTGTTAAAGAAAAGGTGTGAGCAATAAAGCAAAATTTACACTTCAGTACAATTATAAACATATAAATAAAATGTAGTAAGAATTTCACAGTAATATGTATAAAAGTGGTCTCCAAGAAAAAGGAACATGAGTTTCCTAGATTGAGAAAATCGCGTATGAAAGTAAAATTCTACAAACATTTTAATGCATTCCTGCTCCGTTAATATTTAAATTGAGTTACTTTTAATCTACATAGAAACTCAAATTTAGTGTGAATTGAAAGCTCTTGATTTGAATACTTTGGATGCATAAAAGCTGAAAAATTATTTTATTTCAGGTATTAAGCCACCAATTCCCTTTAACCTTTTAATAATGATTTTTTTTTTAAAGCCGTTGACTTGTTTTGAGGTTAAGCTTCTTTTGACGCGATAAAAGAGAAAAATTGACATTAAACGGAATATGAACTAAAGAGACACCATACATTAGCAGCTATACAGGGGTTTTCGTTTTAACCTGCAAGACCTTTATTTTCGCAACCGTTAGTCCTAGATGCATACTTCCTATGGCAAAAATGTTTAGAATCAGATGCAGAGTTAAGATATTGAAAGTTTGAAGTGAGAAAAAAAACAGAGTCAAAAAATACAGAATTTAAGTTTTTATACGGGCTTCAGGTCCCTTAACATATATTTAGAGAAATGATTTCCATTGACAACATTTCCAACACAAAAAGTTTGAAATGAATAAGACCAATATTCACCGAGATATGAAACGCAGCGTTTCATGACTGAAACGCAGCGTTTGAAACGCAGCACTATGAAACGCAGCGTTTCATGTAAAGTGGGGTACCACTTTACACTCGCCGTCAATAACACCTTTTGCGGGAAAAAATAGCAGTTAACAAGTGTTAAAAATTATATTTGCGCAGAGTGTGGTTTTTTTAAATTGTTCGAGGTTTTGCAGTGTGTTTTTGCGTATCATGGCATAACATTTGCATGAATTTTTGGAAAGCAATGAAAAATATAAATGTCTTGTTTTTTTTTTTACTTTGACAACTGTCATTCTTCTGAAAGGGCGATAAGTTCCAATCTCAACTTCTGTATGGTCCCTTAAAACTTGGAACTGGAATATATCCTTGAGTTTTGGTCGCAGAAATGTCAAGTTTTTTGTGTTAGTAGTAATTTTCAATGGAGATTATTTCTCTAACTATATGTTAGGAGACCTAGGGCCCGTGTAAAAAGTTAATTATTTTATTTTTTGACTCATTTTTATTTTTGCTTCAAACATTCAATATCTTTACTCCGCTTCTGATTTTGAACATTTTTGCAATTGGAAGTATGCATCTAAGACTAATGGTTGCGAAAATAGAGGTTTTGCGGGTTAAAACGGCAACCATGCCGTTTTAACCAGCCGGATTTTATTTATCCCGGCCGACGGTGACACAAAGTTTTGTGCTAAAAGAGAAATTTCAAATCCAGTGTTAGCTTGGCGATCTGTCGTGAGTTTCTCATAAAATCACTTGTTATCGAGTAAAGGAGGGTAAGATAAGAAGTAATTAACATGCGTCACAGTAACAACAAATATTTGAAGAGAAAAAAAAGTTTTGATTTAGTTACAAACAGTTATCCAGAGATTACTTTTCAAGAAAGAAAATAATGTAACTCAACTGTTACAGCGAAGTTGTTTGTATAAATAACCATTTAAGACAAATAGTACAAGTCTGTGAATTTCAGGGTACTCCCGAGTTTTAGGTTATGATAATTGGTCCTCATGCTTTTTTAAACCTTTTCCACAAAAAGGACCTTCAAAATTTTCTCTTCATGGTGAGATATTTTTAAAATCTCAATGCTTCAAAATTCAAAAAAGAAAAAAAAATTGCGTGACTTCAAAATGGACTTAAGATCCTTTTCAATAACTCATTATTGGATCTATATTACTTATTATTATAACGACTAGAAAACCGCCCGTCAAGGTATGACGGGGTAAAATTGTTTCTACAATGTGGTTGTTTCCTTCAGTCAAAAGTACTACTTTTAGTCACTGAAATTGATAGAATGAGTAAAAAAAAAAATAACATGGACCCAGAAAATACTTTCATTTTTCCCAACAGTTACTTTTTAATTCATTTTAAGGCGTGGTCTTTATGAGGTCATGCAATTTGGCGCATCTTTCTTTCGCGTTTCCACGTTATGATAATCAAGAAGCGAATTAAATTGCACTCTATGCTTGCTATCAACCATTTCGTTGCCAATACACGTGAGTAAAGATGCGAATTAAATATTTTTCTCTGGGAATGGCAATACTGAATGTCATTTCATCATTTGTGATGTCACACATGAGAAACGTAAACAATAAAAGCGCACCGATTTAGGAAATTTCTTAAAAATCCTTATATATTATTTCTGTAGTCTGGTTTTTGGTTTCTACGCCAGATTTTCCTCAATTCTTGATCAAATTCTTTGATTTAAGCCTTATTTTAAAGCTTATGGTGCTGGCTACTGACGAAAAATAGACCCACGGTCTAAAAATTGTTTTTTTCAGCCGAAAAACCTGTTTTAAAGGACCAGAATGAGGTTTTCGGTTAAACTTATAACTTAAATTTGCGCTGTAACCGACAGAGCTGAATAGCTTGATCGGCAGAGCGTTCTCTTCGTAACCAGGAGAATGCGTGTTCGGGCCCACGTCCGGACAATCTGCAACAAAAAATTAGAGAAATATCGCGCATTAAATGAACGCTTAATTAAGTGAATAACAACTATAAAGGAGCAGAATAAATGAGAAGGAACCGCTCCTTGCTGATATGAAAACTTGAAGTGACTTTGTGCTAAATTACTTCGGAATTGTACGTTTTTTTTTTTTTCTTTTTAAGCTTTGGCTCTGGTAAGAAAATTAAAGCATAATGTAAGCGAAAATATAAGTAACATGTTTAAGATTTCAGACTACAATAGAATTGTTTTTTGTTCTGAAAAAAATAATAAATCGTACATTGAAATATATATTCTTCTAATGAGTTTTTGACGCTTTGTACAAATAAAAAAATTACTACCTCAATTTGAAGGGTAAAATATATATTTTTTCTTCTTTTTGCAAAAAAAAACAAATAGCTTATCACATTTTTATTACATTCGAAAAGCTACGCTTAAAAAAGAGCATAGTTCAATTTATTTTGTATTTTAACCGTGCTGTTAAACGATGAACACGTGCTGCCATCTAAGTCATAACGGTTCAAACAGCCTGCGGTAACAAATTGTAAAAATTTTCAAGAATAAAAAAATGTTTCTTCAATATCTTATCTTATATATTATTCCCTTCTCATTTTAAAACTTATCAGGCTGGCTAATGAAGAAAAAAAGACGTACGGTCGAAAAATCAAGTTTTCGAAAACGCCCCTTGCTGTTTCAAAACCTTGATGCTGCCTGTAGTTCTTATGCATTTTTTAAAAGCAAAGTTCTAAAATGCAGTTTTCCATTTTTTACGTCGCTTTCGACAAAAAAAAAAGGCCTGTGTGTGTGTTCATATTTTAATAAAGCTTAAAAGCACCGGATTTAGTTGTTCGGTTAAATTGATAAGTTTTTTTCAGTAAAGCGTTCGGCTATAAACTATCTGAACTTCGGGCAAGTTTGGGCTGTCCGATATAATATCAAATTTATATTAGTATTATGCATTACATGTACTCATAACATACAAACGTAATAAAATAAATGCAGTAGGAATGCTACTTGGTGTTTCGACTCCTTTATGCATGCTACAGTTATCATTCGGATAAGTTGACTGTTAATCGAAGAGTGTTTTTCCTTTTTTTTTTAAGCTTTAACTACATCCAGACCACTCAGCATAATGTAAGCATAAAAAAGTATTAGATTTACCTAAAGGAAATCCTTTTTGTGCAGAAAAGCATTTTCATTGTATGCTGAAATGTAGATGTTTCTAATAGCTGTGTTCGACCTTTTGTACAAATGAAAAAATACTACGCCAAATTAAAACTACGAGTTTCACCCAGTAAACCTTAAATTTTTTATTCGCGCGAATACGATATAAAGCATTAAAATTATTATCAACTTCATTAGCAAGAAATCATTTTCTACTCCTCTGCTTTCTGCTGAAAAAAAAAAAAAATACATTTTGTCTACGTTCGAAAAATTACACTTAAAAAACGGACTCAGTTCAACTGGTTTTGGTTTTGAATTTTAAGTGTTCGATTAAAAGAGAAACATGTGCGGGCATTTAAGCCGTAACTGTTAAAGCAACCTTCTATGTGAAATATTTCAATATTCAAAGATAAAAATACTTATTTTCAATCTAATTTATTACTTCTCTAGAATGTTCGTTTCAATCGCTACGTGAGATCTTCGTCATTCTTTAATCAAATTCCATGCTTTTCGAATAATTTTAAATCGTATCATGCTGGTTAATGGCAAAACATAGAAGCATGATTTTACTATTATTATTATTTTTTTTTTCTTTTTGGCAAAAAGCTTTTTTGCTGTTTTTTACTACGCATTCCTTCAATGAATAGCTTTCGAAAAGGAAGGCGCAATTGCTAGGTTTGTTGGGGTGTCGGGCTGTTAATTAGAATGGCGCCAATTCGAATCCGTGCCAATAAATATCTCTTTAATATTTCTTTTTTTCCTGTCAGATGCTCACATGGGCAGGACTGTATTTGCCACAACCTGTTTTTTTTACATGCACAATTATTGCTTTTTCACGAGTCACTACTCAGCTACACTTTTAATGATATTTATGTTTGTATTGAAAATATGTACGACCAAAAGGTGAGCGATGATCAAATTATCACAACGTTGTATTTAACGAGGTTTTGTTACTGATGTCTTTAAATTACATGCCTTCTCTTCTGCGCTTACTTTTTTTTCGGTTCTTCTTCATAATGTTCTTTCTTTGAAATTCTTAAAGAGCGAAATACCTTATGAAACGATTCGAAGCACAGTGCGGAGTTCCGCACGGGTCGACTAGTATTAAACTTAGTCAAATTATTTAAAAAATGGTCAGATCCTATGTTTTTAAACATGCTCTTTCAGAAAAAAATACTCTTAAAATTTATGAAACGACCCCATTGAACGAAGCCATTGCCTGTTTGGTGATATTTTGATAGTTGAAATTTCAATCCGAACTCCAGTGTATCAACCCTAAACTCCAGTAGATGGTGTTTATTGTTGACCGTTTTTTCGTTTCTTCATTCTCCTGAAATGACAGTCTTACCAGTAAAACAGTTAAGACATCAGATCCAGTTCAGCCTCGTCAAAATAAAGCATTTCCCTGCATGTCAAACATTAACAAAAAAATATATTATCAAATTATCATGCCGTAAGGCGAGTTTCGTTGTTGATGACGTCAGGAGCGTTACTCGTTCATTCGCTATTATAAATATGAGGATTGGAAATAGTTGCATTAGACTTTAAAGAACCTGAACTGTAACAGGACGGACGTCAGTTTTGCTAAGACGTGGAGTGCCAAAGGTACAAAACACATGGCATTATTACAAAGCGGACTAATCGCGTGTGGGTTTTACTGAATTTATTTATTGAAAAAAAAACGATTCCAGATTATCGGTTGGGATTTTCCGGAGTCCGGATTTGATAGTCAACTATACTAGGTTTATAATAATAGGCAAGTGGAAACAAACTGCATTACCACAGGTATGGTACTGAAAAAAGATAATCCGTGGATGTGGACGAGGTAACATACTACAGAGCAAAATTATAGACTTAATTTTTCATTTTCTATTTTAATATTAACAAAACTTGATTGAATTTTACTTTGTGAAAATAAAGATGAATAATTGAAATATAACTTTAAATTCAGCATAGCTCAGGAATTTAATCAAACTATTAATTTAATCTTTCAAATGCAATGAGTATTTTCTCATTACATAAATCCTTTACAAAAACATAAACTAAACTATCTTGAGTTACAGCAAATCTTTTCTCTAGAATAATTGAAATATAACTTTAAATTCAGCATAGGTCATGAGTTTTATCAAACAATTAATTTAATCTTTCAAATGCAATGAGTATTTTCTCATCACATAAATCCTTTACAAAAACATAAACTAAAATATCTTGTGTTACAGCAAATCTTTTCTCTAGTTAATCCGGTTGGAAACACAACATTGTTATTTTCTGCTCTTAGTGCTTCTTGGTTGCTTTATGTTTTTAAAATTAATGACGGACAGTAAATATATGAATTCAAAATGAAAATTCTTACGTATGAAACTTTTAACTTCAGTCTTTCTCGTAATAAGTCATTTTTTTGTTCGGAAGACAAAGAAACCATCCTGCCATTATAAATTCTTATTTTTTTTTCTGAAAAAATATGGTGAAATTCAAATGGTGAAATGCGATTTAATGCAAAAAATTTAGCAATGTCTTCCTTCAGAGATATTGAAAACATCCAATGTGAAATTCCTATTTCAGTAAAATGTTTCATGGAGCGGTAAAAACTACTGAAGGATCCACTTGTATATGGGAGGGAAAAAGAAGTTGTCGTTATATTAAAAAATAAAAGAATGAGAGCGAAGTTTGATGGAAAGCTCAGTGTCAAATACCTAAGTATCTTTCAGTTGAATTTTAAAGATATTACAGTTGAATTGATCTGTAAGACTTAAACAAGTTCATCAAACCTGGTTCCACTGAGGTTCGTAATGAACATTTTTGCTCTCTTTTTCAAATATGTACAGTAAATTTTTATTTTACGTGGGGGTTACGTTCCACGGAAAGGCCGCGCAAATCAAAACAGCGTTAATTAAGACAAAAGTGTTAAAATAGGGGTTTAATTCCACAGATAAAAAAATACGTCATTCTATAGTGGTGAATAGTTTATAATAAGTTTAATGTGTACTTAAAACAATATATATGTACAACATGCGTAAAGAAAACAAATTTATTTAGTGTTTATAAAAAGAAACTGGCTATCATAGTCTTTTGGCAGTCATTAAGGGGAGTCAGTTCCCTTAGTTTTTGATTTTTATATTTTTTGAAACTCCATTTCAATAAATTCTTAATGATACAAACTTCTTGATCGTGCTCTTATTAGAAGTAAGTTAAAATAAGCTTTAAAAAAAATTAAACATATTTTGATGATGCATGGTTTTTTCCTTTAAATTGCAATATCTCGAAATGGTATTTTTGAAACTAAATGTTCCTTTCTCTCAGAAACTAAATTGTGTTCGGCTTTGAAATTTTTAACACCTATTCCATACATCTAATTGCATATACTGAGGTAATTTTTTTTCATATTCCAAAAATATTTTTTTATAGAGCTGATTTCGTGTCACAAAGTGACATTTTTTGAAAAAAACAGCGACTTATACACATTAGAGTTTTTTATAAAAAAAACCTAAGCTTTCTTTCTGTAAAATTTTACTTACCTATAGAGAAAAGAATCTACTTAAGGTACAGAAAACTTTCATAATTGTATCTTTAACAGATTTTCAGAAAAAAGTACATGAACCTGTACAAATTAACATTGACGGTATAGGGGGGGTACCGACTCCCCTTAAGAATTTTCCGCTGTAGTTTTTTGTAGAGTATTAACGCATCCATGATCACTTGAGTCAGTTCAATGATAGAAACATCCTTCACTAACAAATCTGAAAGATCATTTGTAATTGTTAAGGAATGGCTCAAAATTTTAAATGTGAACGCTTTTTGTTGTGTGTCATTGATGTCGGTATCCTCATTGGTTTTGTCCTTCATTATCACTTCTAAAACCTCTTCTTCCAGTGAGTTCTGAACTGCGTGAGATTAATAACTTAACTTCTGGAAAGAGCTCTGGAACCAATCGCATAAAATGCCTCTAGTGGCCCAAGCTCGATTATTATAAAGCCAAAATGCAGTTTATTTCATGTAATCTGCAAACTCAGGAGTTTGGATTGTGAAAGAAGAAACATTGTATGTGTTTGCATTGCGCATCCACGTAAAACGAAAACTCTTTCGCGTAAAATAAAATAAAGGTGTCAAATCTTAAACCGCGTACTAAACCCGCGTAAAACGAGGGACTACTGCATTAAATTGACGTTTGGATAGAAAATGGCAATTTACTAAGTTTTTGTATTAAATAGTATTTTAACATTTAATTATTTTCGGAAGAAAATAAAATTACAATATCTAATGACTTTTTTTTTTTTTTTTGTTTTTCTGCCAAAAATGGAATTTATTGCGAGAAAAACCGAAATTTTCAACGTCATATCTAAGAATATTTTATTTCTGATTCATAATTTTCGATTTTTGTTACTTAATTTGTAAAGGAAAGCAAACTAACGATCACTAATGGCAACATTAGATCATGCAAAGACTGTAAACATGAGAAAAATTGCACTAAATCGAGAATTTTTTACCTTTGAGTCTTTATTTTGTTCAGGTTTCCATGTAATGAAAAAATGATCAAATAGAATTAACTGTTTGATTTTATTTTTGGAAAACACTGAATTTACAACTATTTTCTTAATTACTTGTCTCTATTTAAACGCAAGTACAACTAAATCGAGTTGAGTTACGATTATAAAATATGTAAAAATATGAGTAATTTTGTCCAATAGTGTGTACATTACATGCATTATACCGACCGCCCGGCTATCCCATTCAGAGACTGCAGTTTCGTCCTTGTTGTGGACTCATCAGTCTGGAATAGGGAATAACCGAGCTGGAGGAAGCAGTCATCTCATTCAAGCTGAGGGTGCCAACAAACTGGTAGATAAATCAGTGGCGGAAACAAGGCGAGGGTCATGGGGGTCATGCCCCCCCCCCCTAAACCGTCGACAATAAGTATCCGTTCACAATGTGTTCAAACACTGTATAAACCATACGTAAACATTTAGGCCTATCATGGGCCTTATTTCGGGACTATTTGGTGTTTTTTTTTTTTTTACACTCAAGCAGTTTTTAAAATTTTTGGTGCCGAAAACCAAACGTTTTGTTCAGGGGGGGGGGGGGCATACTAATTTTTGGTGCCGAAAACCAAACGTTTTGTTCAGGGGGGGGCATACTTCGGCATAACATCCCCTCTAAAATGGTAGTCAGTATCCGGCCCTGAGATAAAGTACCACCAGCAACGAGAGTCCACAGACATGGTGCTGTTAAACTCGTAAATAGATGAGAAACAAATAAATACCTTTGTGCTGAGAAATAACAGAAAATTTACAACGTTGTTAATCACAAATGAGCAGTTTTACACAGTTTAGCACAAATAGATGGCTTAGAAAATGATCTTTAGACGAAAAAGAATTTCTCCCAGAAAAAATTTATATATATATATATATATATATATATATATATATATATATATATATATATATATGTATATATATATATATAGAGAGAGAGAGAGAGAGAAACATATTAAAGAGGATAAAATTAGAATACCATAAACCACAAGAGCAAAGATTCGCAAAGCAGCTAAACAAATAAGTCAGGTAAATATTATAAACATCAATAAAACAAGCAGACAAGGTAACTTGACGTTAAATCTCGGTTATCACAAATTTGCCATTTCAACTGCGCTTGCGCGCGGACTTCGTGACATATTATATGAAACTACGGATATGAATAACTGATAATCTTAAGAGAAAAATGACACTTCAATATTTATTAGTTTGGAAATATTTATTTAACATAAAAGTAAAACACATTGTTTACTTCAAAAATGATTGGAATATTAGTACAGAAATCCGTCTTTTGCGGATATTTTACGTTAGGCGTAAACAACTTAGTATTATACATTTTTATTTAGGTTGAGGGTTCGGCTTTGTATTAGAAGTGATGCTGAAATTCTAGTACGCTCTTCTGAGGTTAAAAATTTGGTCCTGAAAAAGGACAGACGATTCAGACACCGAATCCATTAATAATTAAGACGCAAAATTCAATCTTTACCGAGGCCTAAAAACTAAATCAGAAAAAACTGTGATTTCTAATTTTTATCTTTTGCCATCTCATATTTATTACCAAATTTAAAGTGTTTGTAATTAATTTAGCAAGAGTTTTGAAATCAGCTAAGTCCGCGCGCAAGCGCAGTTGAAATGGCAAATTTGTGATAACCGGGATTTAACGTCGAGTGACAAGGTAACGACAGAGATAAATGACAGAGATGATGCCAAAGACCAAAAAATTATACTAAAACTAAATGTAGGATGTCCAGTTTCGAAAAAGCTAACATTCAGGATTACATTGGGCTAAACAAAACACATGTGAGAAATGAATGCAGAGTTTTGGAACTAAGACCTAAAACTAAGCACTGTGTTTTCGTCTCGGACATTAGAAGCCAAGGCTATCAATAATGTCCATCCACCATACCATCAACCGAAGTCCAATCACATGGTTTCCTCCAGAAAAGTCATACTAGTGAACAGTAAGACGGTTACAGTGAACCGAAGTGTTGATTAAAGGCTGTGATAGAGAAAATTTTATTTACGAGATTATTTGGGAAATTGTGTTCATGTAGTTTATTGTTCAGTAGATATATTTCTTGGTTAAATACAGTAATAGTGTTGCAAATTCTTGTGATTCTGATGGATTGCGAAACAATGATGCCAATAAAAACTTTTTTACTGAGGTAAGAAGAAAAACTTTGCAGACAGCTAACTTTGAATTGAAATTCGCGTCTTTTTATCATAAATAGTGGTTTTACAATTAAAGTCAATATTATTTTTAATGTCAAGAAAATTAAAAATTTTACAATTAGAACTAGTATTTTTAATGTGAGGGAGTTATGATAAATATTTTTGCTTTGTTCAGAAAAGTCGGAGTAGTTGATACATAATAAATCATCGATATATCTGCAACAAAGAGGTGTAGTACCAGGATTATTAGTAGAAAATTTTCTTTCATAAAATTAAAGAAAAAGGTTAGCAAGGATAGAACTAAAATTAGCACCCATAGCAATACCATTTATTTGTTGTAAGCAAGAATTGCCATTTTTGAAATGGCTGCTAAAGATACAAATTAAAAAAGTTTGAGATAAAATTCCTCATTAATATTGAGTGAAGTATTGATTGTTTTTAAAAGTTCAGTAACTGTAACAATTTCCCAAATAATCACATAAATAACATTTTCTCTAGCATAGCCTTTAATCACCACTTCGCTTCACTGTAATCGTCTAACTGTTCACTAGTATGAATTTTCTGGAGGAAACCATGTGATTGGACTTCAGTTGATGATGTTTTTTGAAATGTGTTTTTCGGTCGACCTGGAATGTTTTTGGACCTGATTTATTAGATGATCCTTTTATTTATTTTTTATTCATTTGATTGGTTTTGTTTTAATTTTATTTTTATCGACTGGCGCGAAATTTGTATTGATGAATACGGATTCGAATTTGCACCCGGATACATAGGTAAGACTTTTGGTTTTTCACTGGTGGTACGGTGGAGAGACATTTTTGATAGCCTTGGCTTCTAATGTCCGAGACAAAACCCCAGTGCTTAGTTTTTGGTCTTAGTTCCAAAAATCTGCATTCATTTTTCACATGTGGTGCGTTTAGCCCAATGTAATCCTGAATGCTAACTTTTTCGGAACTGGACATCCTACATTTAGTTTTAGTATAATTTTTTGGTCATTCGACTATAGGATGAATTTTCCACTGCTGAAGAGTTCTGGCTTCATCTTTGTCTTATATGTATGTTGTAACGTTGTCTGCTTGTTGTTTTTTTATGTATATATATATATATATATATATATATATATATATATATATATATATATATATATATATATATATATATATATATATATATATATATATATATACAAAAAAAGGGCGGACTGGCCAGGTCGGCTAGTCGGGGATCCCCGACTGGGCCAACTGCTTGGGGGGGCCAACTTAAATAGTTGATCCTTTTTTATCAAACAAATTTTCCTAAGAAAAATTACTTAAGTTCTTGCATTTCAAATTCAAGTCGATATTGTGCATAAAGTAGAACGGAACAAGTTCTATAGAACTGAGATTGATGATATACATCAGTGGTGCCCAACCTTTTTTTTATTTTTACCTTGGGCCACACCTCATATTAAGAGGGATATCGCGGGTCAGAACAAATATAAAATTTAATTATTTTTCTAAATGCGTAGAATGGGAAAACAAGGAAAATTAAAGATAATTATAAACCAAAATTTGCTTCCAGTATTATTGCATGCCTATTTTATTAGTACGAACTTTGGATCTGTTTTTCAGAGAACAATATATGACTACTTGGCTCCTAATTTTGCAGCTATCATTCATGTAACCCAATGTTTCAGAATACATTTTGCGTTTCGTAACATTGAACACAACAACGGGCCACATAGATCAGCTTCACGGGCCTCATGTGGGCCGCAGACCGTAGGATAGGCACTATCACTATACATGATATTTCTGTCGTAGACCAGTTATCTTTATGCATCCATTCCGTGGTGAAATAAATTTAAGGCTATTAAAAAGGCTAATAGCCAAGAAGACAACAGTATAAGCACTTGAGATAAGGGGAAAAACTTTTGAGAGGAATCGAAAATTTGCTCCCTGCAGCCTCGAAAATTGTTGACTGCCCATTTAGAATTGGGGCAACAATTATGAGAAGACGTATGAATATCCTGGATTGCTGGCCCAGTTGGAAAAAGACATCGGTAACATTCACTATGTTCTCAGCTGGTTGTGACAGATTCAACTAAATACTGTAAAAGGGCAAGAGATTTCATTGGTCTATTGCAAATTACGGCTACAAATACTTTCATCTCAGAATCGCATACGGGAAAGCAAGTTTGGATTACGATAAACTGAATCTGAAATACGAAAAAATTTGGCAAATTTGGCTCAGAAGGGAGAGCTCCTGAATCTCTCATCACTTCCCCTATACTTTTTTGAAGCTTCGATGTCGAAAAATTTCCTAGGAAAACCCTAGAACCCTCCCCCCTTACGTCACCAAACATAGCGTAGAAGTGCGTTTTAGGCCTTCAATTTCGAAAAATTTCCTAGGGAGAGTACATGTATTTAACTTAAGACTGTGAGTACTTCAACGTACACACACTTGTAACGTTTCACTATACAGACAAAAACTGCATTTTTAAATCTTCAATGACAAAACAGCTCTAAGGACATCCTGACACTTCTATACGTCTTCAAAGATAGCGTAAATAAGGTTTTAAATCGCAAAAAAGCACCCTGAACGTTTTAATAAGCTGAAATATTTGAAACTGACTTAAATTTGAGAAAGATTTTATGATTAAAGTTTTCAGAAGCCCGAACCCCGCACCCCTTATGTCTCCTATTGTTTCATAAACGAAGCGTTAAGTCGCATTTTTAGAACTTTAAATTCGAAAGTGTCTCCTGGCTCGACTTTTGGTAACGTCAAGGCTTTTTCCTAAAGTCACCAACAATAGTCTACAATTAAGGGCCTTGAGGCAAGAGCCAGGTAAGTCCAAATTTTTTATTTATTATTATTTTTAAAATTAATTTTTGAGTGTGGACATTATAGATGTTCTAATTGGTGCAGCAACGGGATAGAAATTTAAGATGAAACCTCTGCTTTGTATTCAATAATGTGGGAAAAATAATAGAGTTTCTATTCTACAGTTGTTGTTATTTGTTGGTCATACCAAAAATAAGAGAGTCTGAACTTACCTGGTTCTTGCATCACGGCCCTCAATTGTGTTTTTCCGATTTAAATATTTTTCAGAGTTAAATATCGAAAAATTTTCAGACAAAATCTTTGAACCTTCACCATTCCATTAAAGTCACTTAATATAGCTTTGAATTATACTTAATAGAAATTTCCTTTAGAGAGCTCCGTAACCCTTTTATCTGCATCTTTTATCTTTAGCCTAAAATTCATTTCAGTTTCAGAAAAAGTGCCGAGACTGAACTAGTGTTTCCTCCAAACCAAAAAAGGAGCAGTGCGCTTTCAGATAAAAGGGCACTTTTTGATAGAAGTTTTGTCATACCAAAAAGGTGCTTTTTTAAAACCTTTTGGTATATTGGGTGCGTACAAAGTCCAAGTGTTTTCGATGGCATATAGTTTTAAAATATTGCGAAGCTTTTTGGATGTTTAATTTTTAAAAAAATGCTAAAAACATTCAGTTTTAAATTCTAATCAGATTCTTGTGGATAAGTGAATGAAACGAGGTATTGACGTTTCATTGACAGGCTTGTGTGAATCTTAACCTTTCGAAAAAAATATTGATTTTGCGAAGTTTTGATCAAACTTTTAAGGGGCAAGGATGGTTGATTAAGTAAAGGGTCAAAGGTTAGCCTAAAAGCGGAAATGCACGGCGCCCTCCTAAAAAATCTTGGAGCAAACGCTAGGGAAACCTGTCTCCTTTCCTTTTAAAGTTTCAAAACATATTATAATATTACGTTTTTAAAATTTCAATGTTGAAAAATTCCGAGAGCGAGTCGCCGGATTCCCTATAGTACCTAAATGTAGTTTAAAATTGGATCGAGTAGACTTCTGCTTTGAAATGCTTCCAAATGAGATCACTGAGCCTCCTTCTCTCTCTAACGTGACCAAAGATAGTTTTGCGTTATTTAATAGTTTAACGTTGAAACGTTTTCGTCGAGAGCCCCGATGCTTCGATGTTCCATTAATTTTACCAAGGGCAGCCTAAAATTGTATTTTTGAATCTTTATATTTCGGAGAATTTCTAGGAAGAGACCCCCGGCCCCGACATTGTATTGTAAAGTAAAATGGACTTCAATTTTGAAAAAGAAAAAATAAAAAAAATAAAAATAAAAAAAAAACGTGGGGGAACCCCTTTTGTTCCCGCTCCTCTAAAAATACCAAAAATTGTAAAATTGCAGTTTATGACATCTATTTTGCAAATATCGCTTGAAAGAGTACTAGTACCCCTTCTTTCGATTCTTTTCTCCTTAAACCTATATAGATCAACCAATTGGGAAAAATTTCCGGGGGGAATTTATCTGATTCCTCCTTTTTCTCAGGTCCTTCTTATGTTGTCAGTATAGACGCCTAAAGATGTCTTTTAACACTTGTAACCATTAGTATCCTTCTTTCAAGGCACATACAAAATGTGCCAAATTTAGCTTCATTTTACGTTTCACAATTTTCTTTTCTTAGAAATTAAAAACTAGATTTAAAAACTTAAAGGAAAGTAGGAACTAGTGACTAGCGGTAGTTTAATGTCTTTGCTCGACCTCGGAAGAATGATATCCGGCACAGTTCAATTTATTTTTTTTTTCATTTACAGAGGTGGGCCAAAATATTCTTTTGCCGACCGGGCCAAAGTCAGCCATTCCGCCCCTATATATATATATATATCCTATTGAGCAAACTATTTTCTTCTGTATATACTGTCTGACCACGGATTGTATGGAAAGACAAACATCCGTTTTAAAACTGGAAACGGACGAATCTATTATTTTTTTTACCGATGTCAGCTTTTGCAGAAGCAGAGTCTCATTCAAATGAGCGTAATACGCGCATCAAATTTTTACTTTTCCCCCTTATTCACATAGATTCGTCTTATCTGAACGTTTGAAAATTCCATGCAATCCGTGGTTGGACAGTACTAAGATTGAATGTTTACCCATGTGGATTGTTTGTAAATTTTCACATACGTCATCCAATAATTTGTTAAACTTAACATTGTTGAATATGTACAAAGGGATGGCGTATGTGGTAAAAAAAAAGTCTGTTTTGATGAACGCGTCGAAGGAACGGCAAACTTTAATTTCTGTTGAAATTTACTAGAGTCAAATTTTGATAGCGTAAGTTGTGCGGTAAAAAATCTTTAAAGAAAAAAAAAATCACAGAAGCATCAACAACGCTGTGTATTTTAAGCTGCTATATCTCCAGAATCCTCCTTCACGGAGAAGAGCTCTTATTTTTTGACGTAACGTTGGGGAAGGTGGTCGGATAATGCCGATGTAATTGCTTTTTACCGGCATATTAGGAACAAAGCTCGCGAAACAATGGAGAACTTTATGGGTGTTCTAGAATAGCTTGAGTAAGAAAAAAGTAATTAATTAAGTGTGAAGCCATAAAAGGGAGCATTTCTTTACAAAAGCAATGTTTTTGAAGCTCTTGCAGTTTTTCATGCGCGAAAGTTCAACTCATTACCTTCATGTTAGAAGAGCTCATAGTTTGCAAACATTACTAATTGCTTTGTTACAGACGCAGTAGGATCAACAGTTAAGGTATATTTATCACTTAGAAATAATCACTTTGTGATTACAGTGATTTTTCAATGCAAGAAAATATTTTAATCATAATCGTCTTTGTCGGGAAACGTCTAAGTTTTGGATTTGCTCATACCAAATAAATATAAGAATTTGTGTGTGTGTGTGTGTGTGTGTGTGTGTGTGTGTGTGTGTGTGTGTGTGTGAGAGAGAGAGAGAGAGGGGGGAGAGAGAGAGATGCAAAAATATCACTTAGAAAGTGTAATACTTTAAAATTTATAACTGCAATGCATTAAGTAACAAATAAAAAAAAATATATGTGGAGTAGTTAAAAAGGTGTGCGTAATTGTAATATTAAAACTCTGAATTGTTAAAAAACTTCTATATTCAAAATACATTTAAATTTTAAAGCAGACAAAATGAAAGTCTCGTTCAAAGAGAATGCATTTGATACTTTCGATACATAAATTGCAAATAATTTACAGAACAACAAGGCATCGAAGCGTTTGAAGTTTAATATAAAGAATAAAATTCCACAGCTGCGACACGACATCGCCTTACCTTCTGTGAATTTGGCACAAAAAGCAATGTGTCATTTGCTATCTTCTAATTAAAAGTCGAATATAAGTAAGCATGGTAAAGTAAAATCAATAAGTAATGTTAATTGCTTAAAAAAAGACTTACGTGTTAAGTTGGCTTTTAAATTCGTTCATGTAATAGGTATCATAAAGGAAAACCATTTAGAGTTTAAATTTTAAAAGATAACACCGTGTTTTGATGTATCAGCTAGAATAAGAAGTCTGACTATATTTCTTCAAGATACTGCAAATACAGAACTTGGGGAAATAAAGCAGAATTTATCATTTTTATAAATAGGGTAGATAATAAAGATGCTCATAAAATACATTTTGATAAAGTATGATATCACTTTTAAAATCAAAAGCGTAAAATGCTCAACTGTCCAGAAAGCAAAGTCACTGGAGGAATAAAGGGATTTAATCGTAATTTTGTCACAGATTCCTGGACTTAGAAGATTATCACTTCAAATAACAATCTATTCAGATCAGTGAATTCGAAAATTAGAATTTATTTTACATTTGCGAGGAAGAGAGAGATAAGGTTATTGTTGAGTTATTGCTGCATGTTCAAAAAGAACTAAGACAAATTTGAACTCTAAAAATTATTTTACTTCTCCGTCCAAAAGAAAAAAAAAGAAATAAACTCAAATGAAGAGTTTATGAATTGTCACTACAAGTAAAATTTGTTTTATAATTCTGGCATGGAAGAACACTGTAAAAGCGTTCTGTTTTGTCTTACAGTTTTATCGCTATTGAATTAAAGTACAGTAGTTCAGCACAGGCTTTTCTACTTCTGCTATTTAAGTAATAATTTGTTACCTTCAGAAAATTATGCAGTGATATTAAACATTTCAGAAAAGAAAACTTTGATCCAGAACATCGAAAACTGTTCTAAAACAAATTTTAAACTATTGGACAATTGTAAAATTTAAAATTAATAATAATAAAAAAAACACTCTGTTAATTAGTTTTTTTTTTTTTTTTTGAGTTTTCATATAAGAATGTATATTGAACCAAAGGTGAAACTAACCGCAATTATTAAGTTTAAAAATGGAATAAATGACTGAATAAAAAATTTAAAAAAAAAATGATCTGACTTGAAATAAAATAACAAATAAGCAAAAGTTCTGATATGTTGTGCCGTATAATATTTTGTTTTATGTAAAAAAACAATCATTTCTTCTACTCAGTGAATGAAACAAAATTTTTTTTTCATGACTTTAAATATTTGTAAAACAGCTGCAAGATAAAACAAAGGCATCGATTCCTAAGTGGTTGGTTACTTAATAAGTTAGCGAGGCGAACACATTAATGCAGCTACAGATACAGATTCTCGCGTCCGAATAGCAGCATTAAAGATGCGTGCCATACCATGCTGACTGATTCAGTATATTAAAGCGAAATTATGCAGGGTTCTATGCCGAAGTTCTAGCAAATGTATTCGCATTTATTCCCATAAGCAATTCAAAGCTATCCTGCCACTTACATCAGAGTGTCATAACTCTGAGTACCGTAATGGTGGAATGGAATTTTGTTATTAGGTTAACGTCAAATTAAATTTCGGCCTTTCGTAGCACACAACATTAAAGAGAATGATGCGCGAATTTGATCATTCTTGTATTTTCTATAAACTCTAGTAAAAGTTTGAAATGAAGATATGCTACGTTATTCGTGAATTCAAATGTATGTGTGAGAATTATATACAGTAAACTCTCGATTGTCCGCGGAACTGGGTGGCAGAAGTTGTTGTTGTTGAGGTGTCCGTAATACACTACTACGGAAAGATTGGTGCCATTGCCTCGAAAGGTTGGACTTCTTTATTAACAGATAAAGACAACACAAGAAAGTTTTACTGAACATAGAGAGGAAAGAACACCCAGGGCACCGGCAGGAATTGAACCCGCAACTTCCGGCATATGAAGCGAAGCTTCTAACATAAAGCCATGGAGACCCCGGTGGCAGAAGTGCCGCGGATAATAAAAATCGCGGATAAACCGCAAAACGGCTAAATTGAGGGACAAATAAGGTAAAAATTGTCCTTTCACAAAAAATTTGTTTCATTGATGCATAATACTTTCTACAAACTGAAAATATACACAGGACAGTAAGAATGTTTTGTACTTTTGCACAACAGAACTTAACATCAATATAGAACAAGCGTATTTACGATGAAAAAGATTGAAAAAATCAATATATGGATGCTTTACTTGTCAAATCGATTAACTCCATAAAACAAAAAGTCGAGAAAAGTGATGAAGAAGATAGCGTTATCCAATGGGAGTGAATGGGCCCTCGTGCTACATTTTCTGCCATCGCAGGATCAGAAATGTACTGAACCAAAAGTTTAATATAAATTGACATTCTAAGCATTGATTAAGCCCTATTAAAGCAGAAATGAGGATTTTTTAAAAAGTGGAGTTAATCGATTTGGCAACTGAAGCATCCACATATAAATAAAACAAGGAATATGTGTGTATATATATGTGTATATATTTGTGTTTATATGTTTCTTATACAAATCCACAGTTTACGTTGGATCTCGACCAAATTTGGCAGGAAGGTACTTAGGGGCACCCGAGAAGGAACGTAGGGGGGTTTCGAACGCCAAAAAACAACCGAATCGCTCGAATTTTAATTTTAGGACCCGAAAATTTCATTAAATGGTTCTTTCTACCCGAAATAATTATTCGACTTTTTTGATTCAGTCCCATTCGAAAGTCCGCGAGTAACACCCATAGAGTTCATTCATTTCCTTCGAATTTCAAAAAAAAAAAAAAAAAAAATGGCTTAAAAATCACCGGGAAAAAAATAAAAAGCATTGCTAAGCCTAATGGAACAAAAGTTTTAAATCGGAAAATTATCGTTTGCGCGATCTCATTTTAAGTTAGCGTTCAGAAGATTGCCACTTTTTTTTTCTCGGCTGTGACTGAATAAGATTTTGTTTTTGTTTTGATTGTTGAACATGTGTCACTGGACAAAACTTTTATTTTCGAAGTAGACCGTGGAAAGCCGGGCAATGCATCTAGTAAATAAATAAAACAAAACCAACTGAGTTTAACTTAACAATTTTTCAACAAAAAACTGCCATTGGTACAGTAAAACCTGTAAAGTTGACCACCTTTGTAAGTTGACCACCTGTCTATGTTGACCGCTTTTGTCAGGAACGGAATTTATCCTATCTTATATAATGAAGGAAAACCTCTGTAACTTGACCACCTCTCTATCTTGACCACCTGTCTATCTTGACCACTAATGTACACCAAATTTGGTCTGGAGTATTGTAAAAATCCCTTTGTAAGTTGACCACTTGGTTTATTTTTTATTTAGCAAATTATTTTATATTATTATTTTTTTATACCTTTCCAAGAATATTTTTGATGCCAGACCAGCATTTTACCAACTAAATAGAACAGCAGCATAACTAAACCTCCTTGTGAGTTTAACCACGTGGGAAAACTATTCAGAACCCTTTTATTCTCCAAACTTGTTTTTCTTTTCTTCTATTTCAGATTGCCTTTTGTACTCTCTGTTCAATGAAAACATGTGTCAGTAGAAAAGTACAAAGTATTTTTTTTTTCCAGTTGCAATATTTTGTGGCAACACTGGAATTGTGCTAAAGAGTAAAGTTACTTGTGCATTGCAGTATTTCTGGCTGAAGGGATTAAGAGATAGGACATTTTCATTTTCAACTGCCTTTTTGAACTATGAGAGTCCATCTTGTTCTTTGTGTTTTATAGTTTTACATAAAATGGCTTCAAAAAGAAAGTTAGTTGAACTTGAGATTGATAAAAAGTAGGAAATATTAAAATTAACTGAAATGGGGGAAATCCAGAGAAAATTAGCTGACACATATGGAAATTCTAAAACTAGTGTCTAATAAGTGCGCCAAACTTCAATAAGGATTTATTTTGTTGAACAATAAATCATCATGGTTATAAACAGAGCCGTGTCCAAGGGGAGGGTTTTAGGGGTTAAACCCCTCCCATTGGGAAACAAATATATGTCAAATGAAGAAAGTGATTGACTTAAATTGACTTTAATGTGAAAGTCTGCGTTTAGCGCTTTTTTTTTTTCCCCTTTCTCTCTGAAGTTTTTCTGTAATTTAACTCAGTAATTCTGTATTTTTTTTTTCTCTTATTCAACTCAGTTGGACCTAAACCCTAAACGCTTACATTTCTTTCTTCTTTTTTAACTTGAAAAGTTTTACATTCCATTCAAATGTTATGTAATTTACAATTGTTAAAGCTTTACCGACTGAAATAATATTTTGGAAAAGCTGTGGTGGTAGAACCGCTGAATGAGCTACCAATACAAAGCATTAATATTGCTTATTGTAAGGAGGTAATGATGAATTTGGCATATGCTGAGCTATGAAAATGTATTGGCAATTGTGTTTAGTAGTGTAATTTCCATCTACAAAAAGCTCGTTCTTGTTTAGTTTACAAGTAAGAACGTATTAAGCATTATTTCAGAACATAAAATCTGATGTACAGTAGACCTTAGTTTTACGCGGGGGTAGCGTTCCACGGAAATGCCGCGTTAATTGAGACCTAATACTAGTGTTAAAATTGGGGTTTGGTTCGCTAGACAACAAAATACTTCATTCTAGTGATGACTAATTATATAATAAGTTTAATGTATACTTATATCGACTTTTATACACAACATGCATAATTAATTTTGTGTCCTGTTTATAAAGATGAGCTGGCTATGATTTTTTTTGGCAATCATCAAGAATTTTTCCCTGTAATTCTTTGAAGAGCATAAACGCATCCATGATCACTTGCGACATTTCCAAGATAGAATTTTCCTTCACTAAACAATCAGAAAGATTAATTCTATTGTCTAGGAATGGCTCAAAAAATTCAATGTGAACGTTTTTGGTTGTGTGTCACCGACGTCGGTATCCTCGTTGGTTTTGACCTACTTTGTCACTCCTAAAAGCTCTTCTTCCAGTGAGTTCTGAACTGTGCGAGTTTAATAACTTTACTTCTGGAAAGAGCTCTGAAACCAATCGTATAAAATGTCTCCAGTGGCCCAAGCTCGATTATTAGCACGCCAAAATGCAGATCATTACGCGTAATCTGCAATGTTTAGGAGTTTGGATTTTGAAAGAGGGAAAAATTTTATCTGTTTGCTTTGCCGCATCTGCATAAAACCGAAACTCATCCGCGTAAAATAAAATAAAGGTGTCAAATCTTAAACCGCGTATAACCGAAACCGCGTAAAATAAACCCGCGTAAAACGAGGGTCTACTGTACATTCTACATTTTAAAATAATTTGTTGAGAGTTTTTAATTCTTGTTGCAATAAACCGCAGAGTAAACATGTTTAATTTAAAAGAAACAAACAAGGTTTGGTTAAAGTGAACCTGTAAAATGAAGGAATACTTTGGTTACCTGCCAGAATTGCACTTCTAGGGGAAGGGGAAGGGGCAGCAATACTTACAGGTATATAAATGCCATACTGGGATTGACAATTTGTCGGAAAACTAAAGGTTGTGAGGGGTTGAATTCCCCCCCCCCACTCACAGGTAAGATTAAAACCCCTCCCTTTATGAAAATCTGGACACGAGCCTGGTTATAAATGTATACGAGAAAAAAATAAAGCGAAATATTTGTTATTTTTGAATAGCTATAAATTTTTAGGAACTATTAATATCAAAAAAGTAACTTTTCATAAACAATGAGATATAAGATTTTTTTTTTTGATCAATTTACTGAAATTTTAAATTTGCATGACACATTATTTGTCATTCTGGGAAAATTATCTAAAAACATTTGAATAAAATTTAAAATTTTTGTTTCAAAGTAATGTTAAACAATGAAAATGAGTTGAACAGAAAGAGTAAGTGTCAATTAGTCAAAAAATGAATACATGGTGCAAGAAATGATTAAAAAAAAACATTACCCCCTTTATAAGTTGACCACCTGTCTAAGTTGACCACCCAAGTACTGCACCGCAAGTGGTCAACTTACACAGGTTTCACTGTATTTGCTTTTGGCTGCAGAGATATATTTTCCTGATTTTTGGTACACTCGCGGGTTATACGCCCCTCGGATAATCGGGTTTACTTTATTCAAATTAACTCAGTACTTGTGATTTTTTATATAATCGTAACCGCTCGTGACGCGGTGCAGACTTTTGCAGTGTGTTTTCGTCAATTGAGTAAATTTGAAACCATGATTAGTGCTGTACGATTAAGTTTTTACGTTAAAACAAAGAATCTTGAATTCTGAAGACTTGTGCTTTATCATAATGGAAGCTTGAAACTTGAACTCTTGAAATTAAATGTATCAGTAGCTTTTTAGATATGAAGTACTAATGAAAAGATTTTGCAAATGTACTGCTTAAATCAAGAAAATATTTGAAATATAGTAATTTAATTTAAAGTATTAACTAGAGTTTCATTAGGTCTTCATTTACTCTAACCACAGATTGATTGTAGGAGAATGTGGGGCAAAGTGAAATGGTGAAATAGTTACTCTGCTTTTAGCGCCACCCATCGAGTAATAATTAAACTATATAATAACATAGGTAGACTATTCCAATCAGGAATAAACTATACTACCGAAATTTAAGCGTATGATAATACAGGCAACTTTCAAAAATTGATACTCATATTGTAACATTTTGTTGTAAGTCAAAAACAATATTTGTTATTATAAAATGATAAAGTTATTGTTATTAACGTTTTAAATATTATTTTAAATCTTTTAATAATCGGTGAAGGTCTCCCTGAAGCTTAAAATTAACTAACTAGTGGTCCCCAAAGCATAATACTACTAAATTTGCGACGCACGTCGCAGAACTGATGCCTGAGCTGCAGAACAATGCTACTCAAATGTGAGAGACAAAACTCAAATTTTCTGCAGCAATTCTACAGATTTCTGTGAAATTTCTGCAGAAAATCTGCAGAAACTGCAGTTTTTCTGCAAATATCTTCCAACTCAAGATAAAATTTTTCAAAAAGTCTGCAGATATCTTTAAAATACCATTAAATCTAAAATTCTTGGAAATTACAATAATTCGGCGGAAAACTCGCAAAAAATGTTGAATTCGATAAGTCATGTGCAGGAACTTAAGATTTACTTTGAACTTAAAGAAATCTACAGAATTTGCGCAAAGCTTCTGCAGAAATTTCATATTTTAAATCTGAAAAGATTCTGATTTTTCTAACGCTTTTGGTTTTTCCCTCAATCGACCCTCATCCACTGCAGTTTCCTCCATAAACCTTTTTTTTTTTTTTATACATTCCAACGTCTATCGCCGAAAATTACGTGTCTTGTTTGAGATTTCAATCCTTTTGTATCCAGAAAATAATTCAGTTATTTAGAAAGTTTTTAAGTGTTTTATTATTTGCTACCCTAACTCGACTCATTTTACTTATTATTTAAGTAATTTATTATTTTTTTAAACATTATTTTAATTTCTTAGAAGAATTTTTAGAAAATTTTGTATCTTTGCTCTTTTTATGCATTTTAGGAAGCATGTAAAACATTTTTGGAGAATCTCAATCGGTTTAGGTTCCACAGAGATGCACAGAAGCAGTAAAGTTTTAAAAAGTGAAAAAAAAAAAAAAAAAAACTCCTGTATGAAACGATTTTGATTTAGGGCTCCCGATTTGTGGAAAAGATCACGTTGGTTGCTTGTGCATACAATGCTTGAAGTACTTGCTGAACAATTTTGGTCAAATGATTTTACGTTGCAGAACATCGTCAAGTATTCTGCTTTGGGGCTAGTGGTGACCATTCAGTTAATTTTAAGCTTAGGGGAGATTTTTGTACCTTGGGGCACTTTTCATGTTTTAATTTTTAACGTCAATTATTTAAATTAAATTTAAAATTGAAAAGTCACATTAAAATACCCCAACATATTTCTCTGCAATATATATATGTTTTTTAAATTCGGACAGTTTGAAAACAAAATATTGCCAGCCATTCAAAGTAAGAGTTCCAAACTGTCCCAAGGTACAACATCCTATTGTACCTTGAGACACATCCTGTTTGCCATGAGGTACTCTTCAAGACTCAGGAAACAGCCATATACTTAAAGCAATCCCCCTCCCCTAAAAAAACTATTTTTTTCATGGTAATGAATAAAACTATGAATAATGAAGAATGAATCATAAATAATGACAAAATGAATTACTATCCAACATTAAATATGTTTAAAAGACTACATCCGACTAGAACATTTTCCCATGTTTCTCAACATATCTTAATTATTAAGAGCCATGCATATGTTGCACCTTGGAACAAATCTTAAGGTACAATATGTTTGGCTGTACCGAGGTACAATCACCACGTGTTTTAAGAAAAACCAAAATAATGGTCAATCTAGATGCGCTATCATTATTTTCTCATAAATAAAATATTTAAAGTACTTATCTTTTATAACAAAATAAAATTCAGCTGATTAGTTTTACTAATACAAACACAGAAAAGGAAATAAAAATGAAGAAAATATTTACTTTGGAGTGGCGGAAATTTTCTTTCTCTCACAAAATTATCAATTCAACTCTTTTAATGCTGATTGTTACTATGGCACCATTTAGTGGTTAAAGTAACTATAACAGATTGCAAAAAAACATGGCTGAAAAAAAAATTCTTAGAAATTGGCAGTGTCACAAGGTGCAAACGTCCCAAGTTACAACACTCTCCCCAATTTGTATTTAAAATACTTTGTACAATTACTCAAGTACATGTAGGGCAAAGTAGATGGGTCAAAGTGAAGTACACTGGTGTGCAAAAGATAAGGACGAAGTCGAAAAATTAGCATATCAGCTGAACGAAGAGGCAGAGCGGACAGAAAGACCAATCAGGAGATTAAGTAAGGTGATGTACGGTAGTACATGCGCAGATATGCAGGCAGACGTAATGGGGGTGTGTCTGAGTAGTATAAAGCATGTTATCGTTGTAAGATCAGCATTTCTGGCAAAGAGATTGCACGCCGTTTAGCAGTTAAAATCACACCGAGTTGCTGCCTCAGCGAGAAATGGCGAATAATCAATCTGTTAGACGACATCTGGATGCTTTTACCCGAGGTCGAATCATTGGGAAGTTGGAGGAAGGCCGCAGTGTGACAAGTGTGGCTGCAGAGTTCGGAATTGCTCACAGCATCGTTTCACGACTTTGTAGACGATTTCAAACTACAGGAACAGCTATCCGGGGGTTCAGTAGTGGTCGTCCACGAGGAACCACACCCGCAGATGACTGGTATATTGTCTTACAGGCCAGAAGAAACAGGCGGCTGACAGCGGGAGAAATCGCTAGACACACGACACAGGCGACTGGACGACCGATATCGCGTTTTACCGTGGCCAGAAGACTGCACGGTGGTGGTCTGTTTGCAAGACGCCCTATACGGTGTGTACCTCCAACGCCTGCCCATCGGAGAAGGCATTCTCTGTGGTGCCGGGAACACCGGAATTGGAGAGACAATGAATGGGGACGAGTACTCTTTACAGATGAGAGCAGATTCAGTCTGAGTAGCGATTCTCATCGCATACTCATCTGGAGAGAGCGGGGAAGCCGCAATCATCCCTCGAACATCATTGAAAGGGACAGGTATGGAGGTCGCGGTGTTATCGTTTGGGGAGGCATCATGCTTGGTAGTCGTACAGACCTTCACATCTTCGATGCCAATTTAGTCAACGGGACCCGTTATTGTAACGAGATTCTTCTTCCTTATGTGCGTCTTTTTAGAGGCGCTATGGGTCCGCAGTTCCTTTTCATGGACGACAATGCACCATGTCATCGCACAGTAGCTGCCGAACAGCTCTTAGAGAGTGAGGAAATTGAACGTATGGATTGGCCGCCACGATCTCCGGATCTCAATCCCATCGAGCATGTATGTGTTTTTCTAGGCAGACGCTTGGCAGCTCGTACCTTACCACCAGTAACGATTCGGGAGCTTCGATTGGCGCTGCAAGACGAATGGGCAGCAATGCCTCAACAACTCATTGACACCCTCATTCTCAGCATGGGCAGACGCTGTGAAACCTGCCTAGCAGTCGGGGGAGATCATATCCCCTACTAAAGACCGGATGTTTCTTGCTGGACACCCATCACAGGGATGTTCCGACCTTCAGTCGCATTGCGCTCCATGCTACTTTTTCAATAAAGCTTCTTTTTATCCCTCTAATTTCTCTTTTATTCTCTTTTAGTAAGTGTTGCTTACACATGTCCTTACGTATTGGGGATCTTACGGTATTAAATGTGTTGATTTGGAAAGCTTTTGTACAAAGTTATATTGAAAAAACCGTCTCGTCCTTAATTTTTGCACACCAGTGTAGTTTATTCTCTCAGTCATTTACTCAATCACTTACATATTCATTTCTTAATTTATTTATTTACCTTCCTTCATTTAGTAATTGACTTATTTTTTCATTCATTTACTTATTTTCTTATTCATTCACTCTTTTACTCACTTATTTATTTTTCTTCACACATTAATTTGTTTATTTATTTAATTTTTCGTTTATTGTTTCAATATATTGTCATTTATTCATCCAACCTTTTATTTACTGATTAATTAGATCAAACATTTTTTTCATAACCAAACGGAAAATATTTCATTAGAAAGATATTTTCTTTCACTTTGCCGCATGAAAAAAAAGAAAAAATAATCGACTTTTTTTTTGAAGGCATAAATTTACTGCCATAAATAAAAAATACTGTTTCAATGAAAGTTTTGTTATAATATACAATGTTTTTCCTTTATGGGGTACTGTTATTTTCAAAATATATTTTTAATTTGTTGATTATCAAAAGCTCAGTCATCGTACCTATTTCACTTTGCCCCACCTTTCCCTACTATCACACCTACACACAGAACAAGAAACTGCTTGAAAAGAAAATTTTCTTTCTAAACTAATTATTAATTAAATGAATAACATTAATATTCATTTAATATGAGTGTTTTATACCTGTTCATCTTTCCTTTACTCTGTTTAAGATGCATTTTGGTTTAATTTTAGCTCTTTCATTTTTAAAAGTACAATTTATGTTTTAAAAAGCATTGTTGGGTTATAATGGGACACAATACATGATAATGATTAGGACATGCTCCATGCATAGAAATTTAGGTCTCTTCTACGCATAGAAATGTAATTTATTTTTTTTAATTATTTTTCTAAGATAAAAGAAAGTTTAGTGGTTCGTTGTGAATATTTGGGTATTTAGGAATTTTTCTAAACTACTAATACAATAGAACTTACAGTAGTATACTTTAGTATGTTGTATCTACTTTAGTAGATATAATAGTATACGTTTTACTGATATTCATACTACAGTAAACACGGCTACTTTGGCCCACATTTCGGAACTTTTCTCATTTTCCCTCAATAATTTTAAAACTATTCATATTTCCAAGTTGTGAAAACTTTTTTCATACATCTAGAGTTCTCTTAGTTTAACTTTTGACTAGTGATCATTTTATTTCCAAGTACTATTACAGTTTTTTTTTTTGAGGGGGGAGGGCAATGTTACCCTTGCGTTTGGTTTATTTGGGCCCAAATTGGTTTCCCTAATTAAAATCATTGCAGAAGTAACTAGAGTCAAGGAATAACGTGTGTTCATACGAAAAATTATTTATTTGAAAGAAAATTACCTTTTTTTTAAAAAAAAGGAGTTTGAGTCACACATAATCGTATTTGTTTAAAGGAAAATAAATAAATAAATACATGAAAAAAAAGGCCTGTGCATACTTATAGTTATTATTTCGGAAATTGTTAACAGAGAACAGTCATCTTTTTATTAGTTTTGTTGGGTGAATAATTTAATTAACAGAACACGTTCGTAAAACAAAGGATTCTAAATTGTCGACCACTACCAAAACTTGCTGCTGCCGTTACATGCTCTCAGCATTAGCTCCTCCTTCTGTCAACACCTATCCCTGTAAACCTCAGCTCCGTCCATTCCACAACAAAAAATGTGAATCAACTTTCCACCAAATTTAACAAAATGTGTGAGATGAGAACTATAGTTGAAAATGGGTCAAAATTTTCCAAACCTGATGCTGCAACTTTCAGTTCCTCTTCATCTTCTACACTAATAGACATATAAGGAGCCCTGATTAATTGAATTTGTAATCGCTCTTTTTATTCGTTGCTGAAAATTCCAGGTTTTTTTTAATTGTATTTTTGTTAAATTTTATTTTTGTTTAGAGTTCCTGCCGTCCTTCCGGGGGCAGGTGAAGAACAGTAAGTACATACTGCCGACTACCCGCACAATGCAGCGATAAAAGCAGTGACTGCTAATTATCGCTAAAAAATGCTTTTTTTTAGCGGCAACCAAATGAACATGTTTGTACCTTAGAATTTAAGTAATAAATCGAAAAATCTGCAGTTATTGCCTTTTACCTGCCAACTGCAGTATATATATATATATATATATATATATATATATATATATATATATATATATATATATATATATATATATATATATATATATATATATATAAACGTTTTAAATGTGATTGTTAACTATAACTGTTTTAAATGTAAATCATTTTTAAAACTTAGCATTGAGATAACAAATACATAATTAGCTTAATTATCGAAGCACTTTAAAAATCTAGTAATGATGAAACATAATGAGATAAAAATATAGTTATCTGTTCTCCATTCATATTAAGAAATGACTTGTATATATCTCTGTAATTCGATAAATTAAATTCAAAGCAAAGTGTTAAAAAAAAACTAGTATCAGGTAAATGATTTAATTCACTGGCACTAGAAACAATAATAAATTCGGATGAGAAAAATTGTTTCGGGGGAAAAAAAGAAGCTAGGAATAAAGGTAATGTGGAAACAATTAAGAACCTTTTTAAGCTACATAGTTTGTTAAACTGTTGATAGTTAATTATTACTGAATACATACCACAAAACAATATTCTTCTCAGTTACTTCTGTTTGAATAATGAAGATCAGTTAAATCTTTTTTCTGAAGCAAGGAATTAAATTTGTATAGTTTTTAAGAAGTTTTGAAAATAAATGCATCTTTAGAAACTTTGTTTGAATTCAATAAAAATTTTAAATTCAACTTCTAAAGGTTTCTAAAGAAAGAGAAACAAATTAGTTTTTCATTACTTTGTTACCTTTAGTGAGTTATTTAAATTACATTATGTCAATGCATCATTTCTTAATTAATACATATTATATTAAAATTTCATTATACTTTTTATAATAACTTAACATTTTTACAACTGGATGAAGCTTTATTGTGAAAAGGTTTTATAGTAACAACTATTTAGTTGTATTTATATCACAGCTTGTTTCACTCAAGTTTTAAAATATAAGTATATTTAAAACAATGCAATTTAGTATTTTGATAGTACATTATTTTAAAACTATGCAATAATAATCAAATAATTATATATAAAGTGTTTTTTTTTATGTTTTAAACTACATAGATGTTTCCTGCACTTTTTCAAAAATACTATCATGTCATTTCTTGCATTTACAGAGCACAGTTGTTAAATTTACTTTTAAAGTAAAGTCGTCAACTATCAATATTAAAGTTAACTCAAAAGTTAAAAGTTCCTCTCTATCTCTTTTCGAGATTTGATAAAATATATTGGAAAATAATAACATGTTATTACTTCAATTGTCTTCTTTTTACCAATACATCTATTCGT